>NC_133651.1:45191565-45383525 GCF_009905375.1 Apium graveolens
ATTTGGGGTGTGTTTGTGATTTATGGAGGAAGGGGGCGGAACCAGCACCGAGGTGGTGGTGGTGATCGGCAAAAGCCGAGAGGGAGAAATGAGAGAGAGAGTGAGAGAGCGAGGGAGGGGGAGAGAGAGAGTGAGAGAGAGGGGGGAGAGGGAAGTCAGGAGAGAGGGAGAGAAAGAGAGGCCGAGAGAGGGAGAGGAAGAGAGGCCGAGAGAGAGGAGGAGAGAAAGAGAGAAACCGAGAGGGGGAGGAGAAGAGAGAGAAAGTTGTCGGAGTTGACCGGAAAATGGGTTCGAATTAGAAATTGAAAAATCTGACTTGGGGAAGTGATAGATCGGGAAATGGGTAATAGAAATCATTAATCAGAATTATTTTTGGAGGTCGCCGGATTTTTGGTCGGACCACCGTCGGCCGGTGACCGCCGTCGGAAACCACCATGGTTGCTGGTGATGAGGGAGGAGTGAGGAAGAAGGAGAAAAAGGGGGAGCAGGGCTAAAACAGTCTTTGATTAATTAATTATTTAAGATAAAAATAAATAGATAAAAGAATAGAAATAAAGTAAAATAAAAGGTGTGATTAAATGATTTGTTAGATAATCAAAATAGATTGTGGGATTATTATGGAACAATTAGTGGAGGATTAAAAAGATTTAATAACCCCCTTGGATTTATTAGTAGATTCTATTTTTTTTAAGAAATAAAATTAATTTTAGAATTTTAGTAAATGGGAGTAAATAAAGGATTAAGCATAATTCCATTTAGGAATATAATGGAGTAAAAAGGGATTACATGATAATAATTAATAAAAACTTAATTTGCGATTTATTAAAAGCGGGATCGACGCGTTAATGTCGATACTTGAGAGAGCCACTACGTAATAAACAACTAGTAGTAAGTAACGATTCGTGAGAACTCATTAATTAAATAAATCTTGTTGTTATCGCCTAATTGACGCGTGAGTAATTATAGGTACCAAAGAGGAATTTACATCGGGGAGATAATAATATTCCTACCCTCTATCGCTAATTTCAATAGTATTATATGGAACTCAAGTTTCAAATTTATGAGTAATTATTATTTAATAAATTAGGATATTTCCTTCACCAAAAAGCAATAGAATCTTTAATAAATATATTTGGAAGTGAGTACACCATTAAAATCATTGAGTATTTTCAAATTCTAACTAATTCCTCGAGATAAATAATGTGAGTAACAAATTTCGAGAAAAGATATTTTTCAAAATATTTATATTAAAGTAATTTTGATGTGATTTATTATTCTAGAAAATACTTGAAGTGGAATTGTTTAACCCGGAAAGGGGAATTTTCACTGCTACTATTGGAGACAAGGAAAGTTTTCTCTGCTCTATTCCTACTTATGACTTATATATTTTATTCTTTAATACTGAATATTGTTGATTTACACGTTGATGACCTCATTTACGATTATTTCCTTTCGTCGATAAATTTTAATTCCATTGATCAATTCCTTACCTAGATTCCCGACCGCTCTATCATTCAGAGCAGTTATTTCTCTTCATATATCAGACGAACCTAGAACCATCTAAACCATTCTTTTGAATCAGCATCGGTTGTCAGTCAGGTTGATTAATTGATTTCCTTTACATCTGAATCTTCTTTTATCAATTTATTGAACCCTTCCTAAATTGTGATATTCAAATCAATTATTATTTATTCTCTTTATTCGCATACTACTCTTGGAATCATTCATTTGATGAGTGTAAGGCATATGTCATAGCCTATTTGTATATTCGAGGATTTAACTCAACTCAAATAAGAATGTAATAAGTAAATAGTGGATCTACCGTCAAAGAGATCTCGCAAAGTAATATCTGTCAAAGGATTCAGAAACAAGGTTCATCTACAGACTTGAGGAATTAATTCACTGGAAGAAGTTCAAGAAATTGATCATGCCTCAGTGATATAAATCAAGATTGTGGATTTAATCAAGTGACAGAGATCTCGTCAGGGTATCAATTAATTACAAGGATTTAATCTGAAGAAAATCAAAGTATCAAAGTCAAGACATGAAGAAACGTCACGGAAGTTAGTCACTCATGAACCAGACAGTACATCGAGTGTCAACATTGAAGTGGTGGAAATTGATTCATATATTTCAGTGATTTTCAGAAGATTTGCAGAAGAATGGGTGCTGTTGAAGACTAGAATTAATTCTCTATTAATTAATTAAGTCATCTAATTTAATTAAGAAAATAAATTATATCTGCGAAGAATAATTTATTTATTAATTGAATTAATTGATTAATTAATTCTAAATTAATTTTAGGAATTTTTAGAATTTAAATTGGATTAAAATTCATTTAAATTCAACAAGACAAACTGATTGTACTAATATGACAATCGGTATGACAATTGATAGTCATACCGAAAGTCATACTAGTACAAACAATTGTCTTGACGAAAGTTACACTGGAAGAGAATTGTCTTGCTAGTTCAATCAGATTGTCTTGCTAGTACAAACAATATTCATACCGAAAGTCTCTCCAGTTCAATAAATTGTCTTGCTAGTAAAATTGGATTGTCTCACCGATTGTCATGTCAGTTCATTCTATTCGGCTGTTTATTTTAAAAGAAGCAGAAGCAGAATACATCCTTTTTTATCCACAACACAGAAGTCAAGAAAAAAGCAGAAAAGAAAAACAAGAAGCAATATTTCATCTTTTCATCTACATACTTCAAGATTAAATTTCTAGATTGTAAAGTTAAATCCAATCCACTAGAAATCTTTATCTTGCTCTTGTGTAACAATCTAGCGGATCAGAATCCCTAGAACTTAATCTCAAATCGCGTTTAGCATTTGATTCTAATTATTGCAAAAATAGAAAAAGTTCATGTCGAATTTATTCTAAATTTGTGATAATTAATTTGAAATTTTTTCCTTGTAATCGATACAGTTGTTGTAACACCTTTCAAGTTTAATAATATTTTTATTTAACTTGAATTTTGTTTCATATTTTTTATTCCGCATTTATTCGATTATTCGGTACTGTTTGTATTCAACCCCCCTTCTACAAACACATTGGGACCTAACAATTGGTATCAGAGCCTTCTGATTAACGAACAAATCAAGATCCTAGACTTTTGTGATTTTTCAACTCCTTGAATTTTTATTCATTCAAAAATTCATAATGACTTCACAAAAAGTTGGAACCGTTAAAATTCCATAATTTGATAAAGATAATTATATTATGTGGAAGAAGAAGATGCTCTAGTTTTTACAAGTGGCAAATCCCAAATATTCAAACTTGTTAAAGAAGGGGATAAAAACTCCGATGGTTATTGAACCGGAGGTGATAGTAGATGATGTTGTGATCACCAAAGCCAGAACCTATCCTAAAGATCCTGAAGATTTTACTCCTGATGAAAAGGAAGAAGCCTCCTTGGATGCCAGCCTTCAATTAATTTTAATTGATTCCCTTGATTCTTTGATGAACAGACATGTGATGAACTGTAAAAATTCCAAACACATGTGGGAAACTATTGAGGTGATCAATGAAGGCACAGAGGAAATTAGGGAGAACAAGTTGGAGATCCTAACCTCTGAATATGAACATTTTAAATCAAATCGAGGAGAAGGAATTACTGAAGTGTTTGAGAGGTACAATACGTTGATCAACAACCTGAACATCAATGGAAAATTTTATTCAATCAGGGAGGTCAACAAAAAGTTCCTTTTAACACTGTCAACTCATCTTGAACATAGAATCACTGCCATTAGAGAAGCTAGAGATCTGAGTGAGATTTCTTTGGACAGGCTTTATGGAGTGTTAAAAACCTATAAGTTGGAGCAGATTCAACAGAAGGAAGTCTACGGGAAGGATAGAATGGTCAGCACATCTACTGCACTTGTAGCTGAAGGTCAACAACAACAGCAATCTCAACAATTGGAAAGAATGGTACAGTGTTCCAAGGCTGAGGAAAATATGTTAGTAGCAGAATATGATCCTCCTACTACAAATCAATCAAGTGATGATTTTTATTCCTTGGAAGAGCTGGAGCAATTGGAAGACGAGTCAATGGCCCAAATTGTCAAGAGATTCTCCCATGTCAGATTCAAGAGGAATCCCAAGCTTAAGTACAAGTCCAACTATAACAAATTCCAGAAAGGTGGATCTTCATCCTCTAACACCAGCAGTGGTGGATACAAAACAGGGATGGTTGATCGGAGCACCATTAGATGCTATAACTGTAATGAGTTGGGACACTTTGCCATAGAATGTAGGAAGCCAAAGCAAGTAAGAAAGAACTCTGAAAGGGCTTATCTGGCAAAGGGAAGAAGCTGGGATGATACTGACAGTGAAGATGAAGAAGAAGGAAATCTTGCTCTTATGGCTATTGGTGGAAAAGCTTCATCGTCAAGAATAGAGGTAAAACTTTCTGATGCTGAAATGGTTTATCATCTAAGAGGTAACTTAGATTGTGCACGTCGTGATAATGAACTGTTAAGTTTACAGATCACAGACCTTGAGAAAGAGGTCAATGAATTAAGACTTGTGCACATTAATCAAGACAATTTAAAAGAACAAGTATCTTTTCTAGAGAATAGAGTTGACTGTTATAGAAAACTCGAAACTATTCTAAAAGACAAGATCACCGGTCTTGAGACTAAGGTTAGAGCCAACTTCAATTCTTATTCGAAGGCTAAAGAGTTCTACGGTAAGCAAGCTGTTAATCAAACATCTGGAATAGGTTATGATTACAATGTTGCTATTGGAGAATTAGGCATAAACTCCCCTCCTCATGTTTGTGCTAAAGGGAGGGAAGTACCACATGTGCTTAAGGGTGTTGATGGACCCCTCTATAAAGCATCAATTATTGAATCATTTGATGCGACCTCATCTGTTATTCAAGAAGAAATACGTGCTGAAGATCATGCTAATGAGAAGGTTGTTTCCAAGTCAGGTGTGTCGAAAGTTCCAGTCAAAGTTGTGAAAGCAACTGAGACTAACTCAGACACACATGAGTTGGATAACAAAAATGCCATGTCTGCCATGCATAAATTGCCTGCTATTAATCACTCTCATAAAGCATGTGGTGTTTCTAATTGTATGTCTTGTGCTTTTAATATGATGTATGCTTATTTTAATGGTAAGCATGTTTCTAATGATAAGACTACTCCTCGTCAGCATGTGAATAACAAGAAGCATGATAGGTCTAAGACTGCTAGTCCTTCTAAGACTAGAAATGAGACATTTGTGCCTAAGCTTAAACAGAAATTTGTTAAGGCTGTTTACAAGGTCAAATGTTCAGTCATTGAGAAAGTTGAGACAATTAAAATTAAAAATGTTGTTTTGCCTGACAAAGGACAGTTCTACAAGAATGTCGGGCCCAACCAAGTTTGGGTTCCGAAGAAGGGTTAATCCATTTGTGTTGCAGGGCATTAAAACAGGTGAAACCGGGAGTATGGATTCTTGACAGTGGATCATCAAGACATATGACCGGAGATAGAGCCCTGCTATCAAATGTGGATTGAGAAAGTTGGCCCCCTGGTTACCTTTGGAGATAACAGCAAAGGTTTATCCGAGGGATATGGCTGTTTGCAAGCTGGTAATGTTATCTTGAACTTGTAAATAGTTTCTATATTTTTGCTATATTTATATAAGTTTTTATTTGTATTTTCTGTAATTGTAAATATTGTATGATATATGAAATTGAATGTTGATATCTTGTTGATAGATTTTGGTATTTAATTTATTGATATTTGTTTTTATTATTATTATTTGTATTGTATTATTTTTTTTTTATTTTTTTTTTATTTTAAATATTATGCAACATAACAATTAGTATCTAAAGTACTTGACAAGTATCGGTCAATGATATGTTGTTAACATTATGTTGCAGATATTTGTAAGCTTTTGACATGAATGAGAATTACTTAGACTTTACCCTAAGTGATCAATGTTTTATCAAAAACTAATTCATATTAAAAAACAAAATCAAACTTCTTTCTACATTAGTGATTTCTTATTTCATGTAAAATCCTTTGAAATCACTATTGTACATCATCTCTCTCAAAAGATTAAATGTATAATTTTCATTCATTATATATCTAAAGTACATTTTATCTCTCTATTGCCATATGTTTTGTGATACAGGTTCAGTCTCCAATGACTTTCTTTCATTGACAGTCATGAGGTTGAAAACCCACAACATCTATCCCAGACTGTAAAGACAAACACAGAAACAGAACCAACCAACACTCTCTAACCACTAAATGTAGTATGAATGAGCGTGAGGGAGATAGTGCCTTAGTGCACCACATAAGGAAGGTTCTGTAGTCAACCCAGTAGCTCTGTCTCCTACATAGATGAGTAGTATTTAAACCGAGACAACTGCTAACCCCCATACATCTTCTCAAAAAGATGTAATGGTTGAAAAGGCACAAAAACAGTTACTAGATTCATTCTCTCAACCGGGTGCGTCTATTGAAATTTTCCTGTCGGCCAAGGTATCCTATGTAGTGTCACCACCTCAAATATAAACAATTCTTAATGCACAAGGAAAGGTTACACACACAAAGGATGAGTTGACGGAAACAAGAGTTTCGACCATTTTAAGGTCAGATTCGATTGTTCAAGGTTCGTTAATGGACCAATTGCCTTTACAGGTGTTAGGAGAGGATACTGATCCAAAAGCCATATGTCAGTGGTCAGTGTCTACCTCCCCAGGCTTAAATCCCCTGGATGCATCTGCGGATAGTGGATCTGACATAGGCGCAGATCAGCAACTTGTTGACAATGATTCAGATATTACTTGATGAGTCACAAGGAAATGTCTTCACAGACATTAGAAGGGAACTTTGATCTTTATGCTAAGTTCGTTGGATCATTGTTTACCTTCCCAGAATTCAAATCTAGAACCCTAAAAGGGAAACTAGCAACTTGTAGATTATGACTCAGATTCATCTGACGAGTTTAACAAGGATGGGGATTTGCGAACTCTCATTGCACCACCTGTGACCTCCTTAAGGATGGCTAAGGTGATTTTCCTTGCAGGTACAGCTGGATTATGGAGCTATGAGAGAAGAGTGATACACTTGTGAGAATGAGTGTAAACACGAGTGGAGAGAAGAGTGAAACACATGTGAGGTACACTAAACAGAATCACACACTCACAGTGAGGAAGAAAGAGAAACTTCTTGTTATTTCTTTTCCAACCAAGTGAAATATGAGAACTCCTTCAGACGACGGCATGCATTCCTTCTTTAAGGGGGAGATAAAAGCTTAAGTAATAGTTTGGAGGATTCCTCAACTAAGGGGGAGAAATAGCAGGGAGGAAGAAAAAGATCATATGTACACTACACCACACCATTGTTGTTTGTAACTACGGATCCTATTGTATGGGAGAGGTGGTAAACACAAGGTGATATTCTAGTAAGGGAAGAAGCTGTTTTCAAAAGGGGAGTACCATTAGTTTTTATCTGCGGATCCTATTGTACGGGAGAGGTGGTAAACGAAGGTGATCTTTTTTAATCAGTTAATTCTCATAGGGGGAGAAGCAAGAGAGATATGGGCTTCTCAACAGGAAATGTGGTTTTACAAATGAAGATGAAACTACTTGAAGATATGTTCAGTCTAGAGGAACATCTACTTGGAATCTGGAAAAGGTTAAATGTTATCCAGAACTTTTCTGCTATTTACTTTGCATTTCTGGTTATATCTTTTTCTTATTTGTTAGTTGAGTTATACTCTAGGTATTTGTGTGTTATTGTCTAAGAAACAAATAAGGCGAGATTGTAAGGCATATGTCATAGCCTATTTGTATATTCGAGGATTTAACTCAACTCAAATAAGAATGTAATAAGTAAATAGTGGATCTACCGTCAAAGAGATCTCGCAAAATAATATCTGTCAAAGGATTCAGAAACAAGGTTCATCTACAGACTTGAGGAATTAATTCACTGGAAGAAGTTCAAGAAATTGATCATGCCTCAGTGATATAAATCAAGATTATGGATTTAATCAAGTGACAGAGATCTCGTTAGGGTATCAATTAATTACAATGATTTAATCTGAAGAAAATCAAAGTATCAAAGTCAAGACATGAAGAAACGTCACGGAAGTTAGTTACTCATGAACCAGACAGTACATCGAGTGTCAACATTGAAGTGGTGGAAATTGATTCATATATTTCAGTGATTTTCAGAAGATTTGTAGAAGAATGGGTGCTGTTGAAGACTAGAATTAATTCTCTATTAATTAATTAAGTCATCTAATTTAATTAAGAAAATAAATTATATCTGCGAAGAATAATTTATTTATTAATTGAATTAATTGATTAATTAATTCTGAATTAATTTTAGGAATTTTCAGAATTTAAATTGGATTAAAATTTATTTAAATTCAACAAGACAAACTGATTGTACTAATATGACAATCGGTATGACAATTGATAGTCATACCGAAAGTCATGCTAGTACAAACAATTGTCTTGCCGAAAGTTACACTGGAAGAGAATTGTCTTGCTAGTTCAATCAGATTGTCTTGCTAGTACAAACAATAGTCATACCGAAAGTCTCTCCAGTTCAACAGATTGTCTTGCTAGTACAATTGGATTATCTCACCGATTGTCATGCCAGTTTATTCTATTCGGCTGTTTGTTTTAAAAGAAGCAGAAGCAGAATACATCCTTTTTTATCCACAACACAGAAGTCAAGAAAAAAGCAGAAAAGAAAAACAAGAAGCAATATTTCATCTTTTCATCTGCATACTTCAAGATTAAATTTCTAGATTGTAAAGTTAAATCCAATCCACTAGAAATCTTTATCTTGCTCTTGTGTAATAATCTAGCGGATTAGAATCCCTAGAACTTAATCTCAAATCGCGTTTAGCATTTGATTCTAATTATTGCAAAAATAGAAAAAGTTCATGTCGAATTTATTCTAAATTTGTGATAATTAATTTGAGATTAATTCCTTGTAATCGATACAGTTCTTGTAACACCTTTCAAGTTTAATAATATTTTTATTTAACTTGAATTTTGTTTCACATTTTTTATTCCGCATTTATTCGATTATTCGGTACTGTTTGTATTCAACCCCCCTTCTACAAACACATTGGGACCTAACAATTGGTATCAGAGCCTTCTTATTAACGAACAAATCAAGATCCTAGACTTTTGTGATTTTTTAACTCCTTGAATTTTTATTCATTCAAAAATTCATAATGACTTCACAAAAAGTTGGAATCGTTAAAATTTCACAATTTGATAAAGAGAATTATATTATGTGGAAGAAGAAGATGCTCTTGTTTTTACAAGTGGCAAATCCCAAATATTCAAACTTGTTAAAGAAGGGGATAAAAACTCCGATGGTTATTGAACCGGAGGTGATAGTAGATGATGTTGTGATCACCAAAGCCAGAACCTATCCTAAAGATCCTGAAGATTTTACTCCTGATGAAAAGGAAGAAGCCTCCTTGGATGCCAGCCTTCAATTAATTTTAATTGATTCCCTTGATCCTTTGATGAACAGACATGTGATGAACTGTAAAAATTCCAAACACATGTGGGAAACTATTGAGGTGATCAATGAAGGCACAGAGGAAATTAGGGAGAACAAGTTGGAGATCCTAACCTCTGAATATGAACATTTTAAATCAAATCCAGGAGAAGGACTGAAGTGTTTGAGAGGTACAATGCGTTGATCAACAACCTGAACATCAATAGAAAATTTTATTCAATCAGGGAGGTCAACAAAAAGTTCCTTTTAACACTGCCAACTCATCTTGAACATAGAATCACTGCCATTAGAGAAGCTAGAGATCTGAGTGAGATTTCTTTGGACAGGCTTTATGGAGTGTTAAAAACCTATGAGTTGGAGCAGATTCAACAGAAGGAAGTCTACGGGAAGGATAGAATGGTCAGCACATCTACTGCACTTGTAGCTGAAGGTCAACAACAACAACAATCTCAACAATTGGAGAGAATGGTACAGTGTTTCAAGGCTGAGGAAAATATGTTAGTAGCAGAATATGATCCTCCTACTACAAATCAATCAAGTGATGATTTTTATTCCTTGGAAGAGCTGGAGCAATTGGAAGACGAGTCAATGGCCCAAATTGTCAAGAGATTCTCCCATGTCAGATTCAAGAGGAATCTCAAGCTTAAGTACAAGTCCAACTACAACAAATTCCAGAAAGGTGGATCTTCATCCTCTAACACCAGCAGTGGAGGATACAAAACAGGGATGGTTGATCGGAGCACCATTAGGTGCTATAACTGTAATGAGTTGGGACACTTTGCCATAGAATGTAGGAAGCCAAAGCAAGTAAGAAAGAACTCTGAAAGGGCTTATCTGGCAAAGGGAAGAAGCTGGGATGATACTGACAATGAAGATGAAGAAGAAGGAAATCTTGCTCTTATGGCTATTGGTGGAAAAGCTTCATCGTCAAGAATAGAGGTAAAATTTTCTGATGCTGAAATGGTTTATCATCTAAGAGGTAACTTAGATTGTGCACGTCGTGATAATGAACTGTTAAGTTTACAGATCACAGACCTTGAGAAAGAGGTCAATGAATTAAGACTTGTGCACATTAATCAAGATAAATTAAAAGAACAAGTATCTTTTCTAGAGAATAGAGTTGACTGTTATAGAAAACTCGAAACTATTCTCAAAGACAAGATCACCGGTCTTGAGACTAAGGTTAGAGCCTACTTCAATTCTTGTTCGAAGGCTAAAGAGTTCTACAGTAAGCAAGCCGTTAATCAAACATCTGGAATAGGTTATGATTACAATGTTTCTATTGGAGAATTAGGCATAAACTCCCATCCTCATGTTTGTGCTAAAGGGAGGGAAGTACCACATGTGCTTAAGGGTGTTGATGGACCCCTCTATAAAGCATCAATTGTTGAACCATTTGATGCGACCTCTTCTGTTATTCAAGAAGAAATACGTGCTGAAGATCATGCTAATGAGAAGGTTGTTTCCAAGTCAAGTGTGTCGAAAGTTCCAGTCAAAGTTGTGAAAGCAACTGAGACTAACTCAGACACACATGAGTTGGATAACAAAAATGCCATGTCTGCCATGCATAAATTGCCTGCTATTAATCACTCTCATAAAGCATGTGGTGTTTCTAATTGTATGTCTTGTGCTTTTAATATGATGTATGCTTATTTTAATGGTAAGCATGTTTCTAATGATAAGACTACTCCTCGTCAGCATGTGAATAATAAGAAGCATGATAGGTCTAAGACTGCTAGTCCTTCTAAGTCTAGAAATGAGACATTTGTGCCTAAGCTTAAACAGAAATTTGTTAAGGCTGTTTACAAGGTCAAATGTTCAGTCATTGAGAAAGTTGAGACAATTAAAATTAAAAATGTTGTTTTGCCTGACAAAGGACATTTCTACAAGAATGCCGGGCCCAACCAAGTTTGGGTTCCGAAGAAGGGTTAATCCATTTGTGTTGCAGGGCATTACAACAGGTGAAACCGGGAGTATGGATTCTTGACAGTGGATCATCAAGACATATGACCGGAGATAGAGCCCTGCTATCAAATGTGGATTGAGAAAGTTGGCCCCCTGGTTACCTTTGGAGATAACAGCAAAGGTTTATCCGAGGGATATGGCTGTTTGCAAGCTGGTAATGTTATCTTGAACTTGTAAATAGTTTCTATATTTTTGCTATATTTATATAAGTTTTTATTTGTATTTTCTGTAATTGTAAATATTGTATGATATATGAAATTGAATGTTGATATCTTGTTGATAGATATTTGGTATTTAATTCATTGATATTTGTTTTTATTATTATTATTTGTATTGTATTATTTTTTTTTATTTTTTTTATTTTATTTTTATTTTATTTTAAATATTATGCAACATAACAATTAGTATCTAAAGTACTTGACAAGTATCGGTCAATGATATGTTGTTAACATTATGTTGCAGATATTTGTAAGCTTTTGACATGAATGAGAATTACTTAGACTTTACCCTAAGTAATCAATGTTTTATCAAAAACTCATTCATATTAAAAAACAAAATCAAACTTCTTTCTACATTAATGATTTCTTATTTCATGTAAAATCCTTTGAAATCACTATTGTACATCATCTCTCTCAAAAGATTAAATGTATAATTTTCATTCATTATATATCTTAAGTACATTTTATCTCTCTATTGCCATATGTTCTGTGATACAGGTTCAGTCTCCAATGACTTTCTTTCATTGACAGTCATGAGGTTGAAAACCCACAACATTTATCCCAGACTGTAAAGACAAACACAGAAATAGAACCAACCAACACTCTCTTACCACTAAATGTAGTATGAATGAGCGTGAGGGAGATAGTGCCTTAGTGCACCACATAAAGAAGGTTCTGTAGTCAACCCAGTAGCTCTGTCTCCTACATAGATGAGTAGTATTTAAACCGAGACAACTGCTAACCCCCATACATCTTCTCAAAAAGATGTAATGGTTGAAAATGCACAAAAATAGTTACTAGATTCATTCCCTCAACAGGGTGCGTCTATTGAAATTTGTCTGTCGGCCAAGGTATCCTATGTAGTGTCACCACCTCAAATATAAACAATTCTTAATGCACAAGGAAAGGTTACATACACAAAGGATGAGTTGACGGAAATAAGAGTTTCGACCATTTTAAGGTCAGATTCGATTGTTCAAGGTTCATTAATGGACCAATTGCCTTTACAGGTGTTAGGAGGGGATACTGATCCAAAAGCCAAATGTCAGTGGTCAGTGTCTACCTCCCCAGGCTTAAATCCCCTGGATGCATCTGCGGATAGTGGATCTGATATAGGCGCAGATCGGCAACTTGTTGATAATGATTCAGATATTACTTGATGAGTCACAAGGAAATGTCTTCACAGACATTAGAAGGGAACTTTGATCTTTATGCTAAATTCGTTGGATCATTGTTTACCTTCCCAGAATTCAAATCTGGAACCCTAAAAGGGAAACTAGCAACTTGTAGATTATGACTCAGATTCATCTGACGAGTTTAACAAGGATGGGGATTTGCGAACTCCCATTGCACCACTTGTGACCTCCTTAAGGATGGCTAAGGTGATTTTCCTTGCAGGTACAGCTGGATTATGGAGCTATGAGAGAAGAGTGATACACTTGTGAGAATGAGTGTAAACACGAGTGGAGAGAAGAGTGAAATACATGTGAGGTACACTAAACAGAATCACACACTCATAGTGAGGAAGAAAGAGAAACTTCTTGTTATTTCTTTTCCAACCAAGTGAAATATGAGAACTCCTTCAGACGACGGCATACATTCCTTCTTTAAGGGGGGGATAAAAGCTTAAGTAATAGTTTAGAGGATTCCTCAACTAAGGGGGAGAAATAGCAGGGAGGAAGAAAAAGATCATATGTACACTACACCATACCATTGTTGTTTGTAACTACGGATCCTATTGTATGGGAGAGGTGGTAAACACAAGGTGATATTCTAGTAAGGGAAGAAGCTGTTTTTAAAAGGGGAGTACCATTGGTTTTTATCTGCGGATCCTATTGTACGGGAGAGGTGGTAAATGAAGGTGATCTTCTTTAATCATTTAATTCTCATAGGGGGAGAAGCAAGAGAGATATGGGCTTCTAAACAGGAAATGTGGTTGTACAAATGAAGATGAAACTACTTGAAGATATGTTCAGTCTAGAGGAACATCTACTTGGAATCTGGAAAAGGTTAAATGTTATCCAGAACTTTTCTGCTATTTACTTTGCATTTCTGGTTATATCTTTTTCTTATTTGTTAGTTGAGTTATACTCTAGGTATTTGTGTGTTATTGTCTAACAAACAAATAAGGGGAGATTGTAAGGCATATGTCATAGCCTATTTGTATATTCGAGGATTTAACTCAACTCAAATAAGAATGTAATAAGTAAATAGTGGATCTACCGTCAAAGAGATCTCGCAAAGTAATATCTGTCAAAGGATTCAGAAACAAGGTTCATCTACAGACTTGAGGAATTAATTCACTGGAAGAAGTTCAAGAAATTGATCATGCCTCAGTGATATAAATCAAGATTTTGGATTTAATCAAGTGACAGAGATCTCATCAGGGTATCAATTAATTACAAGGATTTAATCTGAAGAAAATCAAAGTATCAAAGTCAAGACATGAAGAAACGTCACGGAAGTTAGTCACTCATGAACCAGACAGTACATCGAGTGTCAACATTGAAGTGGTGGAAATTGATTCATATATTTCAGTGATTTTCAGAAGATTTACAGAAGAATGGGTGTTGTTGAAGACTAGAATTAATTCTCTATTAATTAATTAAGTCATCTAATTTAATTAAGAAAATAAATTATATCTGTGAAGAATAATTTATTTATTAATTGAATTAATTGATTAATTAATTCTGAATTAATTTTAGGAATTTTCAGAATTTAAATTGGATTAAAATTCATTTAAATTCAACAAGACAAACTGATTGTACTAATATGACAATCGGTATGACAATTGATAGTCATACCGAAAGTCATGCTAGTACAAACAATTGTCTTGCCGAAAGTTACACTGGAAGAGAATTGTCTTGCTAGTTCAATCAGATTGTCTTGCTAGTACAAACAATAGTCATACCGAAAGTCTCTTCAGTTCAACAGATTGTCTTGCTAGTACAATTGGATTGTCTCACCGATTGTCATGCCAGTTCATTCTATTCGGCTGTTTGTTTTAAAAGAAGCAGAAGCAGAATACATCCTTTTTTATCCACAACACAGAAGTCAAGAAAAAAGCAGAAAAGAAAAACAAGAAGCAATATTTCATCTTTTCATCTGCATACTTCAAGATTAAATTTCTAGATTGTAAAGTTAAATCCAATCCACTAGAAATCTTTATCTTGCTCTTGTGTAACATTCTAGCGGATTAGAATCCCTTGAACTTAATCTCAAATCGCGTTTAGCATTTGATTCTAATTATTGTAAAAATAGAAAAAGTTCATGTCGAATTTATTCTAAATTTGTGATAATTAATTTGAGATTAATTCCTTGTAATCGATACAGTTCTTGTAACACCTTTCAAGTTTAATAATATTTTTATTTAACTTGAATTTTGTTTCACATTTTTTATTCCGCATTTATTCGATTATTCGGTACTGTTTGTATTCAACCCCCCTTCTACAAACACATTGGGACCTAACAATTGGTATCAGAGCCTTCTGATTAACGAACAAATCAAGATCCTAGACTTTTGGGATTTTTCAACTCCTTGAATTTTTATTCATTCAAAAATTCATAATGACTTCACAAAAAGTTGGAATCGTTAAAATTCCACAATTTGATAAAGAGAATTATATTATGTGGAAGAAGAAGATGCTCTTGTTTTTACAAGTGGCAAATCCCAAATATTCAAACTTGTTAAAGAAGGGGATAAAAACTCCGATGGTTATTGAACCGGAGGTGATAGTAGATGATGTTGTGATCACCAAAGCCAGAACCTATCCTAAAGATCCTGAAGATTTTACTCCTGATGAAAAGGAAGAAGCCTCCTTGGATGCCAGCCTTTAATTAATTTTAATTGATTCCCTTGATCCTTTGATGAACAGACATGTGATGAACTGTAAAAATTCCAAACACATGTGGGAAACTATTGAGGTGATCAATGAAGGCACAGAGGAAATTAGGGAGAACAAGTTGGAGATCCTAACCTCTGAATATGAACATTTTAAATCAAATCCAGGAGAAGGAATTACTGAAGTGTTTGAGAGGTATAATGCGTTGATCAACAACCTGAACATCAATGGAAAATTTTATTCAATCAGGGAGGTCAACAAAAAGTTCCTTTTAACACTGCCAACTCATCTTGAACATAGAATCACTGCCATTAGAGAAGCTAGAGATCTGAGTGAGATTTCTTTGGACAGGCTTTATGGAGTGTTAAAAACCTATGAGTTGGAGCAGATTCAACAGAAGGAAGTCTACGGGAAGGATAGAATGGTCAGCACATCTACTGCACTTGTAGCTGAAGGTCAACAACAACAGCAATCTCAACAATTGGAGAGAATGGTACAGTGTTTCAAGGCTGAGGAAAATATGTTAGTAGCAGAATATGATCCTCCTACTACAAATCAATCAAGTGATGATTTTTATTCCTTGGAAGAGCTGGAGCAATTGGAAGACGAGTCAATGGCCCAAATTGTCAAGAGATTCTCCCATGTCAGATTCAAGAGGAATCCCAAGCTTAAGTACAAGTCCAACTACTACAAATTCCAGAAAGGTGGATCTTCATCCTCTAACACCAGCAGTGGTGGATACAAAACAGGGATGGTTGATCGGAGCACCATTAGGTGCTATAACTGTAATGAGTTGGGACACTTTGCCACAGAATATAGGAAGCCAAAGCAAGTAAGAAAGAACTCTGAAAGGGCTTATCTGGCAAAGGGAAGAAGCTGGGATGATACTGACAGTGAAGATGAAGAAGAAGGAAATCTTGCTCTTATGGCTATTGGTGGAAAAGCTTCATCGTCAAGAATAGAGGTAAAACTTTCTGATGCAGAAATGGTTTATCATCTAAGAGGTAACTTAGATTGTGCACGTCATGATAATGAACTGTTAAGTTTATAGATCACAGACCTTGAGAAAGAGGTCAATGAATTAAGACTTGTGCACATTAATCAAGACAAATTAAAAGAACAAGTATCTTTTCTAGAGAATAGAGTTGACTGTTATAGAAAACTCGAAACTATTCTCAAAGACAAGATCACCGGTCTTGAGACTAAGGTTAGAGCCTACTTCAATTCTTGTTCGAAGGTTAAAGAGTTCTACAGTAAGCAAGTTGTTAATCAAACATCTGGAATAGGTTATGATTACAATGTTGCTATTGGAGAATTAGGCATAAACTCCCCTCCTCATGTTTGTGCTAAAGGGAGGGAAGTACCACATGTGCTTAAGGGTGTTGATGAACCCCTCTATAAAGCATCAATTGTTGAACCATTTGATGCGACCTCTTCTGTTATTCAAGAAGAAATACGTGCTGAAGATCATGCTAATGAGAAGGTTGTTTCCAAGTCAAGTGTGTCGAAAGTTCCAGTCAAAGTTGTGAAAGCAACTGAGACTAACTCAGACACGCATGAGTTGGATAACAAAAATGCCATGTCTGCCATGCATAAATTGCCTGCTATTAATCACTCTCATAAAGCATGTGGTGTTTCTAATTGTATGTCTTGTGCTTTTAATATGATGTATGCTTATTTTAATGGTAAGCATGTTTCTAATGATAAGACTACTCCTCGTCAGCATGTGAATAACAAGAAGCATGATAGGTCTAAGACTGCTAGTCCTTCTAAGGCTAGAAATGAGACATTTGTGCCTAAGCTTAAACAGAAATTTGTTAAGGCTGTTTACAAGGTCAAATGTTCAGTCATTGAGAAAGTTGAGACAATTAAAATTAAAAATGTTGTTTTGCCTGACAAAGGACAGTTCTACAAGAATGTCGGGCCCAACCAAGTTTGGGTTCCGAAGAAGGGTTAATCCATTTGTGTTGCAGGGCATTAAAACAGGTGAAACTGGGAGTATGGATTCTTGACAGTGGATCATCAAGACATATGACCGGAGATAGAGCCCTGCTATCAAATGTGGATTGAGAAAGTTGGCCCCCTGGTTACCTTTGGAGATAACAGCAAAGGTTTATCCGAGGGATATGGCTGTTTACAAGCTGGTAATGTTATCTTGAACTTGTAAATAGTTTCTATATTTTTGCTATATTTATATAAGTTTTTATTTGTATTTTCTGTAATTGTAAATATTGTATGATATATGAAATTGAATGTTGATATCTTGTTGATAGATATTTGGTATTTAATTCATTGATATTTGTTTTTATTATTATTATTTGTACTGTATTATTTTTTTTTATTTTATTTTTTTTTTATTTTATTTTAAATATTATGCAACATACCAATTAGTATCTAAAGTACTTGACAAGTATCGGTCAATGATATGTTGTTAACATTATGTTGCAGATATTTGTAAGCTTTTGACATGAATGAGAATTACTTAGACTCTACCCTAAGTGATCAATGTTTTATCAAAAACTCATTCATATTAAAAAACAAAATCAAACTTCTTTCTACATTAGTGATTTCTTTTTTCATGTAAAATCCTTTGAAATCACTATTGTACATCATCTCTCTCAAAAGATTAAATGTATAATTTTCATTCATTATATATCTTAAGTACATTTTATCTCTCTATTGCCATATGTTCTGTGATATAGGTTCAGTCTACAATGACTTTCTTTCATTGACAGTCATGAGGTTGAAAACCCACAACATCTATCCCAGACTGTAAAGACAAACACAGAAACAGAACCAACCAACACTCTCTTACCACTAAATGTAGTATGAATGAGCGTGAGGGAGATAGTGCCTTAGTGTACCACATAAGGAAGGTTCTGTAGTCAACCCAGTAGCTCTGTCTCCTACATAGATGAGTAGTATTTAAACCGAGACAACTGCTAACCCCCATACATCTTCTCAAAAAGATGTAATGGTTGAAAATGCACAAAAACAGTTACTAGATTCATTCTCTCAACAGGGTGCGTCTATTGAAATTTTCCTGTCGTCCAAGGTATCCTATGTAGTGTCACCACCTCAAATATAAACAATTCTTAATGCACAAGGAAAGGTTACACACACAAAGGATGAGTTGACGGAAACAAGAGTTTCGACCATTTTAAGGTCAGATTCGATTGTTCAAGGTTCGTTAATGGACCAATTGCCTTGACAGGTGTTAGGAGAGGATACTGATCCAAAAGCCATATATCAGTGGTCAGTGTCTACCTCCCCAGGCTTAAATCCCCTGGATGCATCTGCGGATAGTGGATCTGACATAGGCGCAGATCGGCAATTTGTTGACAATGATTCAGATATTACTTGATGAGTCACAAGGAAATGTCTTCACAGACATTAGAAGGGAACTTTGATCGTTATGCTAAATTCGTTGGATCATTGTTTACCTTCCCAGAATTCAAATCTGGAACCCTAAAAGGGAAACTAGCAACTTGTAGATTATGACTCAGATTCATCTGACGAGTTTAACAAGGATGGGGATTCGCGAACTCCCATTACACCACCTGTGACCTCCTTAAGGATGGCTAAGGTGATTTTCCTTGCAGGTACAGCTGGATTATGGAGCTATGAGAGAAGAGTGATACACTTGTGAGAATGAGTATAAACACGAGTGGAGAGAAGAGTGAAACACATGTGAGGTACACTAAATAGAATCACACACTCACAGTGAGGAAGAAAGAGAAACTTCTTGTTATTTCTTTTCCAACCAAGTGAAATATGAGAAATCCTTCAGACGACGGCATACATTCCTTCTTTAAGGGGGAGATAAAATCTTAAGTAATAGTTTTGAGGATTCCTCAACTAAGGGGAAGAAATAGCAGGGAGGAAGAAAAAGATCATATGTACACTACACCACACCATTGTTGTTTGTAACTACGGATCCTATTGTATGGGAGAGGTGGTAAACACAAGGTGATTTTCTAGTAAGGGAAGAAGCTGTTTTCAAAAGGGGAGTACCATTGGTTTTTATCTGCGGATCCTATTGTACGGGAGAGGTGGTAAACGAAGGTGATCTTCTTTAATCAGTTAATTCTCATAGGGGGAGAAGCAAGAGAGATATGGGCTTCTCAACAGGAAATGTGGTTTTACAAATGAAGATGAAACTACTTGAAGATATGTTCAGTCTAGAGGAACATCTACTTGGAATCTGGAAAAGGTTAAATGTTATCCAGAACTTTTCTGCTATTTACTTTGCATTTCTGGTTATATCTTTTTCTTATTTGTTAGTTGAGTTATACTCTAGGTATTTGTGTGTTATTGTCTAACAAACAAATAAGGGGAGATTGTAAGGCATATGTCATAGCCTATTTGTATATTCGAGGATTTAACTCAACTCAAATAAGAATGTAATAAGTAAATAGTGGATCTACCGTCAAAGAGATCTCGCAAAGTAATATCTGTCAAAGAATTCAAAAACAAGGTTCATCTACAGACTTGAGGAATTAATTCACCGGAAGAAGTTCAAGAAATTGATCATGCCTCAGTGATATAAATCAAGATTGTGGATTTAATCAAGTGACAGAGATCTCGTCAGGGTATCAATTAATTACAAGGATTTAATCTGAAGAAAATCAAAGTATCAAAGTCAAGACATGAAGAAACGTCACGGAAGTTAGTCACTCATGAACCAGACAGTACATCGAGTGTCAACATTGAAGTGGTGGAAATTGATTCATATATTTCAGTGATTTTCAGAAGATTTGCAGAAGAATGGGTGTTGTTGAAGACTAGAATTAATTCTCTATTAATTAATTAAGTCATCTAATTTAATTAAGAAAATAAATTATATCTGCGAAGAATAATTTATTTATTAATTGATTAATTGATTAATTAATTCTGAATTAATTTTAGGAATTTTCAGAATTTAAATTGGATTAAAATTCATTTAAATTCAACAAGACAAACTGATTGTACTAATATGACAATCGGTATGACAATTGATAGTCATACCGAAAGTCATGCTAGTACAAACAATTGTCTTGCCGAAAGTTACACTGGAAGAGAATTGTCTTGCTAGTTCAATCAGATTGTCTTGCTAGTACAAATAATAGTCATACCGAAAGTCTCTCCGGTTCAACAGATTATCTTGCTAGTACAATTGGATTGTCTCACCGATTGTCATGCCAGTTCATTCTATTCGGCTGTTTGTTTTAAAAGAAGCAGAAGCAGAATACATCCTTTTTTATCCACAACACAGAAGTCAAGAAAAAAGCAGAAAAGAAAAACAAGAAGCAATATTTCATCTTTTCATCTGCATACTTCAAGATTAAATTTCTAGATTGTAAAGTTAAATCCAATCCACTAGAAATCTTTATCTTGCTCTTGTGTAACAATCTAGCGGATCAGAATCCCTAGAACTTAATCTCAAATTGCGTTTAGCATTTGATTCTAATTATTGCAAAAATAGAAAAAGTTCATGTCGAATTTATTCTAAATTTGTGATAATTAATTTGAGATTAATTCCTTGTAATCGATACAGTTGTTGTAACACCTTTCAAGTTTAATAATATTTTTATTTAACTTGAATTTTGTTTCACATTTTTTATTCCGCATTTATTCGATTATTCGGTACTGTTTGTATTCAACCCCCCTTCTACAAACACATTGGGACCTAACAATGAGAACTTCAATTGACATGGTTATTCTTATTATTCGAGATAACCCTCCTTTTTCCTAAACAGACGTCGATATATCTTTCGTGTCGATGTGACTATGATATTGTCAGCGTGAAAACTGGTTCATTGACAAAACCAGACTAAATGATGAAATTCTGAATAGTGTGATGTGAAGAATTAATCGGGGTATGTACACTTATACTGGTCAACGTGGTATTTAATAACCACGGTATTTATAAAGTGACAAGTCCGATGTGTGGTGTAACAGCCCGCACTTCCGGACTATTAATTCTAAATCAAAACTAAAATCAAATATAATTTCTTGATCAAAAAGTCTATTACAAAGGTGACTATTACAAACGCGCAGCTAAAAGCGGAAGCCCAAAGGTCAAACTACTCCAATTCTAAGTCCTCGAACTTCAATGTTAATCAACTCGAATCTTAGACGAAACCTGAAATTGTAAGTAATGAGCTATACAGCCCATCAAGAAACCAATCGATCCAACTAGTAGGCCAAGAAACACATACACATATAAGAAAATATGATATTCTATATGATATACGAAGCACACACGTTCGATAACTTTCATATTCTTATTCTTATTCGATACACACAATACACATATCACATAAACAACAATAATTCAAATCAATAAGTCATGCCACGACCACTACAACCCGGTGATAACGGTCCTAATTTTTCAGAAAACTGTCGCTACAATCCGGTGACTACGGTCCTAAATTCTTATTCGATATTTTCACAAACCATGGCATAAATCAAAGATCCAAAATTATCGTTGAGACAACACACGTATACATCGATACATATTCTATATCATATAATACTTTCAAATATATCATCACTTAGCCCAAATTTTGATAAACACATATATATGCATGACATACAATTTTGAAAATACTAGCAAGATCGATCGAAAACTTACCTCAAATTCTGATCAGATCCAAAATTAGCCTTTTTGACCCTTTAAACGATATTTTCTTGAAAAATACGAAACATGAAAGTTTTAGAGAATGAAAAGACCTTTCCGAAAAGTCCAGAATCAACAAATTCTGACGTACGATAAATTTTCTACGAATTTTACAAGATTGCTGATTTATGCTGAAAAGAGCCCTACAAATTTTGATATTAAAAACGAGGTACGAATATGGCGTATTTATAACGATACAAAACCCTATATCTTAACCTACAAGCTATCCATATTAGAATCTGATCCAAATTTTAGGCTCATTAGTCTAATTCAATTTTTAAATCCTAATCTTAATCAAATTTTAATATTTTTTTCTATTATTCTATTATTAATCTAATTTTAAAAATTTTACGTGATCGAGTGAGCGAAAGATTCGCAGGACGACGGTACACGGTGATAGTTGATCGCATTATTGATGTACCGAGGATGGAAAATGACCAGTTATTCTTAAATTTGATGGCTCTGTGCCATATAAGAGCTTCCTTGATAATAACGTGATGTGTTGATATCTCTTCTTGCTTTGCAATATTATTGCTCTTGGCATTTATCGCTACCAACAACTTAATTTCTGTTGAATCATTTCTACTTGTTGAGCATCTAGTTGCTCACTCTTACTATACTTGTATTCATTCAAAACAGTGAAGAATGAAGAGGGCAAAGCATCTGATTATCCAAGGCAGAGGGAAGGAAAGGAATATGTTCGCGATGACAGCCTCTACATATATATATATATATATATATATATATATATTATCTATATTATGTAATAATGTTAGCTATGAACTAGGCTTGTAGTAGGTTCATGTGGTTCATGTAATAATCAGATTGTGAAGGATAATCGATCTTGGAACTGTGGAATGGTGTTCACTATAAATGTCATATTTTGGTTATGTTTATAATAATAATGCAGGTGTGCGAAACTTGATATCGTGGCGACCCGAATTTGCGAAAGGGTGGATTTGGAGGCGTCACAAAAGGATTGGACACGGAGATTAAGAAATATGTATAAAGTAGTGAAAAAGAGAAAGAAAAGTGGGTGAAGTGGTGGGACCCATTGATTTTTAATGTATAAAAAGGAGATAATGGGGTAAAAGTAGTGTGAAAAGGGAGGAAAAGTGGTGAAATGGTAAATGCGGTTTATCTTGGTTTACGTGATTTGCAGACTATTGCGTGAACCGTAGGGTTTACCCAGTGCACACCTGAAGGGTAGCGGCTGCGGGTTATCTACGATAAAGGAAAGAAAAGTGATGAAATGGGGGACTCATTGACTATTTTTGGTAAGTTTTGAAATGTAAAGAAATGAAAGAGACATTCCAAAAAAGAAACCGTAAAAAAATGAAAAGAAATATATATCATCTACTTTTATTAGAAAAAGAATAGAAAAATAATATACAACTCTCCTTTTATTAGAAAAAGAATAGAAAAATAATATACAACTCTCCGGTCAAAGCGTAAGTGTACTTTTTGCTAATGCAGATGCAGTGTACGTTTGGTACGTGATTAATTAAAGGCAATTTTTTTTACAAGAAAAATTAATTACAGCGAAGAGTATATTACAATTTATAATTTTTTTGTATAAATTTTCTATAGCATCGAGATAAATAATGTAGAGAGCTGCTCGGATTAGGTTCGCATAACCTAAAAAGCATGATAAATAAATTAACTCCGACTTGCCTTCAAGTTAGATTTCTAATCTTTGAAGGACAATTTTTCTCTATATAAAGACTTTCCATCCCCCTTAAATTAAGAATAAACTGTTCTTCTGAAATTTTGATTACCCTGGTAATTTTAACTCAAACCTGTAAAAAGAATACCGAGATGATTATCCAAGTAGCACATGGTAATAGTTCAAATCAAATGTTTCATTATCCGGCACAAGGTAATTGTCCAAAACACCACGATCATTAAAAGTGGTAATGGTTGTATTAATGAGATGGTCATATATGAGAAGGGTAATCCCATGATCATGAGAAGTTATGGTAAGGGTTGTACCAATCAGATTGGTCACATATGGAAAGGGTAATGTTCCGAGCACCGCGATCACATCTAGCTCGGGTTCGAATCAGGTGGTCACATCCTTGCACCGTAATCAGAAGAAGAAGGATAATGAGAAGAGTGTTTCCGAAACAACATCGAAGAAGAAAGAGAATCCTAGTAATTCAACTCATCGTTGTGTGTTTTCCTTTTTGCGTTGTTGCTTTAGGTTGTAATAGTTTCATAGTAATTCAAAGAGTTATTATTTTCTGCAATCATCAACACTCAAATCCCGTGCATCCACTGTTCTTTTAATATTTAAAAAATTTATTTATCTCATCATATTATAAATTTAATATATTTATATAAATATAATAATAATTATATAGATTCATAATAAAAATAATTGGATAAGTTGTGGTCGTATTTTAGTAAAATAAGAGATTATGTCACAATTTAATAATTTAGCGGATGTATAATTCTATTTATAAATTTTTTTTAATAACCAAAATTAGGGGATAACCGTTGAACCAAATTATATCTCATTCCAGTTATTATAGTATAGTATAAATTAATATTTAAAAAAATTATTTAGCCCGTCATGTTATAATTTAAATATTATTTATATAAATATATAATAATTATATAGATTCATATTAAAAATAATAGGATAACTTGTGGTCGTATTTTAGTAAAATAAGTAGATTATATCTAGTAGTTTAACAATTTAATAGTTTAGCGAATGGATAATACTATTTATTTATTTATTTTAATAACTAAAATTAGGGGATAACAATTGAACCAAATTATATTTCATTCTCTTGACAAAAAAAATTATATTCTATTCTAATTATTATAGTATAGTATAGATAATATAGATAGATATAGATTATTAGTGGATTAGCTTTAATATATAATTAATTACGTATTTTTTAAGAAATTGGTAGGAGTAGTATGGTTGTGAATGAAATATTTTGACTGTATTCGCATCCAATTTGTGTGTTAATTACTGGCTTCATCCAAGTACTGATTAATTGATTATAAAAAAAATGAACTGGCTTTTTAGTTTTGTATATTTATAGAGTTTTTCGTACTAGTTTTAAAATAGACTGATTTCATTCTTTATCAGTATTTTATAGGAATAACATTTACATGACTCTATCTAAAAGATGCCACCTCTGAACATAATAGATTTTTTGCAATTTCACGGGTCTAAAAACAAGCACAACATTCAGCAATATTGCCAGAGTACAATTCCAAAAGAAATTCTACACTGACACCGGTATAAACCCTCGACTACAATTTCAAGATGGACAAAAGAATTTCTACAATAGATTTAACACATGACTAATCAGATAGATATATGGGTGTCATCTGCTTCTGTTTAAAAATATCTAATAAAATTAGAAATCAATAATGGTTTGCATTACTGCTGGTTCTCCCTTGAAAACATTACTGCTGTTTGCACTCTGGAGGTCGTTCTCCCTGCTGACCTTCCCCAGCTTGTGAACTTCCAGTTTTCTACAGTCAGGGAAAAAAGAAAGAAATATTAGGTTGAATAATTCATATGATTGGATAGACTGTAACATTAATATTTTTTACCTTGGATCGAGATGACTGCAAAATAATCCCAAAAAGGAAAAACAAAAACAGACAATTTGTTAGCAAATCTAAGCAGTGATCAAACTTTTTCATTCAAGAGCAAGAGGACTTGTGAGTATACCTTCTTCCTGTTCTTAACATCATCTTCCTCTTCCTCATCATCTTCATCCTCCTCATCCTCTTCTTCATCTTCATCACATTCATCGTCATCGTCTTCATCGTCATCCTCCATATCTTCAAACTCATCACCTTGCGCTGCTTCTCCAGTAAACCATGACACAGCATGAGGTATAATTTTGTCCCGCATCGTTGACCTGCAGGCAAGGAAAGATATTGTGTGAACGAATTTATATTGGAACAAATATTTGACCAAGTCCTCTGTCTCTTGATCTTCCAAAGCACTTCAGTTCAAAATTCTTTAATTAAAGAACAAAATAACAGTGGGTTGTAAACATATCATGTAAAATAGTAACAAGACATAGTTAAAGGAAATTTACTCGCTGAAATTATAACTTACCCAATGTCATAATCTTGTTCCATCCGATTTTGGAGCTCCTCGACCTGTATGAACATATAAAAGTTCCTCGGACAATCAGCATAACAAATCTTTCAGACTCATTAGTTACTGGTAATAATGTTTTAGCCTTCTAGAAGATTGAAAACTTACAGCGTCTTCATCTAAATCATCATCATCCTCAGGCACCTCTGGGGGATTGAAGAAATTAAAGAAACTATCACAAGGTTCAGTCTTCGTAATAGGTTTCGTATTCTTTGATCCCTTCTTTGGCTTCTTCTTTAGAAGCTTGTGTGTCAAACATTTTCCTGGGTACCATTCAATTTCCGTCCTACATACATATATACAATAAAGCATTAGATACTAAGAACAAAAGCATAAAACGCAACTGATACTGTAGTTAACGATTTACCCAATTGCCTTCTCCAAAATAGGTTCTTCATCATCAATCATGTGATATGTTTTCGTCAAAACCGAATTCTTAAAGAAAGGATTGGTATCAAAGAAGAAATCAAGCTTAAAACCCTTGGGATTTTCAACTTTACACCACTTGATATCCTTTAGATACTTGAGAGCCTCCTCATCACGCTCAGATATCTAGGAAGACACATATCAAATTCAGACAAGATGTCTAGCAAGTAAAACATAATTGTTGTGTTGTTAATAGAAGAGCCTGAGCTAGAATGGACAACAATCCAACAAAATAAAAAGACAAACCTCTTCATTCAAAATCTCGTTGGTTTTCATTGCAGTGAGCCAAAATTCAGGCACACCTGTTTCTGCATCCAATATTTCAAATTACTGACTTCAAAATCCCAGTACACACAAAAAAGACAGGAGTTGAACCTATAAGAGAAAGTATCAGGAAATCAGTAGCAAGATACACACCTTTTTCTAGACCTTCCTGCTTTGATGCAATTTCACTTTTAACTCCTTCAGCTTCGACGATACCATTTACAATTTCATATCGCTGTTATTATTCACAGAACTGACAGATAAGAAATCACAAAATAATCTAAACCTATTGCACCTGCAGAATAACAACATTTTAAGGTACCTTAGTGAACAGAGGTTCATAAAGCTTTTGGTATTTAGCTTCAAGAGTTGCCCTCTCCTCGAAGAACTTTGACTCTAACTCATCATGGTGGCTCTGTGATTGAAGCAAACATCATGGTACAGCACAGCAGTATATTTCACCCAAAAAAATATGGGCCTACTCTAAACAATCTTTCAATTTAGACCTTTGAGATCTCTACAACGAAAATTTATCAGTTAAAGACGCCACTACAAACACATTTAAATTAATCAGCAATAAAAGTATATGAACCATAAGGACTTAGTGTAGAATGGTGCAAGGCTACCCTCCCCTCGTAGCCAAAGGTCATATTTCATTCTTAAATCCCAACTCCCCACTCCCCACTCCCCTTATGGCCAAAATGTCATGTACTCAAATCCTTACTCCCCTCCCATGTACTTAAATATCTAATGCAATTTGAGAGGCTTAGCCTGGCCGATACCCATCTGGCCATCTCCTCCTGGTTTGAACCCCAATTAATGAGTGTGTGAAAGAAACAGTGTGTTACGATCAAAATTAAAAGGTCAATTAGGTTGGAAAGAAATCTTATGCATTGAAAAGGAAGCAAAATACCCAAATACGGGTTACCGAACATTTAAGTAACACTGTACTCTACCAATGACCAGTAAACTTCAAATTCATAGTTCGTAACATTTTATTTAATAGGTTCCCAAAATTCATACCATAAAATCACTTTCAAGTATTAAAAAGAAAAGATGCAAATCATCTAAACGATATCATAGTCATTATTACGCAACACAACGCTTACAAGAGTAAACCAAATCAAATTATCACGAGCTTAATTACACCACAAAGTACAAAATGAAATAGCTAAAAAACTACAAAACACAGTAGACAAACCTGAATTTCTTTCAAAGCCTCAATGCGCTTTCTAACAACAGGTGTCAAATTCTCGAGAACATTAGAATGCTGCCCAGCCAAATTCTGAAGCTTACTCTACATAAACCCCAAAACAATCATATAAATTCAATAAATCAACGAAACGAAATTATTGAAACAAAACATCAATTATCGAGATTACCTTGAGATCATTTACAAGACCAGCACGATCCTCAGCACTAAGAGCTACATAACAGGTGAAAATTAGGGTTAAAAACACAAAGATGTACACAACTAATAGAGTAAATACTAATAAATAATGGATTAATAATTAATTTATGTAGTTTCTAATAAAGAAAGCAAAATAAGTATATGTAAGTGAAGAAAGTTACCGGCGGCAGCGGCGGGCAAGGAGGCACCGAGATCTGAGACGTCGATTGGAACTTCATTAGTGTTACTCATGGGGAAATTAAAGGGGGGCACTAAAACCCTAGATTTTGTGAACAAAGGGGGAATAAAACCCTTGAGTGACAAAATGGATGATTATGGAATGTTGCTGCAGTTTTTATTTTTATATTATAAAAATTAAAAACAAAATAGCGCTGAATGCAGTAAATTTTTATTGTGTAATAATAGGAAATTACGACAAAGTCCTTGTACCCAATGAATGTCCGGGCGACGTATTAAATGATACTAGCCTAAAACCCGTGTTACACGGTTGTTTTAAATATTTATTATTTTTATTTTAAATCATATTAATTATAGTTGTTAAAATGTTAAGTAAATTATTTTTAACCCAATATTATTATATCGACCAACGAATTATCTTTTAGTAATTTTTTTTATCCCGATTCAATAATTTAACTATTTTGATATTGTCAGTAGTATTTATTATTTTATTTTAGCTCGAACACGGTATATCTCCTTAAACATTGTCTTCTACTTACTTACTGTAGGTTATATATAACTTTGTTTTAGTGTTTTATAATTTTTAACGATAATATTATATAAGAGAGTTATGTAAAAATAACAAATTAATTAAATGAGGGCAATTATGTAATTTTATCAAATAATGATCGAATATCAAATTTTTAATATTTTTTTATTATAATATAGTATAGATCGATCGACTACCAAATCTTATCAAATCTTATCAACTGATAAAAGTCTGTCCCAAAATCATAAAAGTTTAAATTAATGAACTTGTTGAACAGAAAGAGTTGTCTAATTTGATAGAGAACCAGATAACACACGTCAGTGCTTATAAAATATAAGACTATTGATTTTAATTTATCATTATTTTTTGAATAAATTTTATAAAATTTGAAGGATTATTTCGTAAAATCGGTGTAAGTCAAAAATCAATACATAAAGTATTTCTCTGTTATATAATAGTATATAGTAGAGATAAATAATCATCATTTATCGTCCCCGTAATTGCTAGTCGTTTGCTCTTTAATATGAACCTTGTGAATACCATTTAACATATATCATAGGATTTTTTAGCCTTGCCCATGTACGTTTGAAAATAGAAAATAGTGATTTTTTTCATAATAAATTTTAACATCGATTAGAATATATTTTAATATAAATTAAGTAAAAAATACATAAATAATTAAGCAACCATATTTAAGTAATTTTATCAAATTTCAATAATTAAGTAATTTCATCAAGTATCGATCGACTGATTACCAAATTTTTAATATTTTGTCTATTATAATATAGTATAAATATAAATAGATAATTTAGTATATATTGATAGATAAATAAATAAATTGATAGATATATTAGATTATTATTTACTGCTCTTAATATCTTTAGAAAGTGAGGTGTTTGTTTTAAGATTGAAAAAAAAAGTAACGTGTTTTGGTTGAAGAAGATAATTTATTAAGTAAGAGTAATTATTTTGATTATTATAATATTGTAAAAAAAGTATAAATTAATTACATATCAATTGAACAGAAAAAGATATATTTAATTTTACACTTCTTTCAAGTAAATTACAAACTTTATTAGTTTGTCATGGCAATTGGCAAATATGTTTTCAGCTAAAATTCGAAAGGATAACATGAATTATAGGTTAGGCTCTGAAGCCCTAGAGTAAGAGCACTCTCTCTTGTGCTAGCATAAAATTTCCTGTAATTACTTGCTGAAATTTCGGTCAAATATAATATTTTTTTGATTCGAATTAAAATAAGGATAATTAAGTAAAAGCAACAATATCAATTAAATAAGGGTATATAAGTAATTTCAGCGAGTACTGGCCGACCGACTACCAAATTTTTAATGTTTGGTCTATAGTATATAGATTTTGACTGGAATATTAATGTTAATTTAGTTATCTACCAGTGATAGTACCACACGGTGTGGCCAAAGCCCACTTGTTTAACGTGCCACCGCGTAGGGCCGTCAATGGATTCGAAATCTAGTCCGATCCGATCCATTTCGGATTCAATTTAATATGTTTCGAAAGCTTATAAAGCGAATATGGATCATTTAAAAAAAATCTGATTCTAAAAAAATCTGATCTCATAATGATTCGATCCGATAAGTAACTGATATGAATTTAGGTCGATCCGATCCGATACGACTATTTATTACATATAATATATATATATATAATTATATAATAAGTTATAGATAAAATAATATAAACTGTAGTATGGTACCATAATACCAGTATGTTTAATTTGATATAAAGAGCTCATTTTTTATTGGTGAGTCTCTCTGCACTGCACCGCTTCTGTAAACCATATCTGGAGGGTTAGTCTCTTCATTTGTTATGTGTTATTTGAATAAAATTCAATATTAAAAGTGTAGTGGACAAATCAGGCTACTGCCTACTAGTAAGCAGCGAGTCACATACAACTCAAGAAAATTGGTCCTCTAACTCGTATGTTATGACATTTGAGTTTTTTTTTAATTAAAATGTTAATATATCGGAGTTCCGATTCGTTATCTGGGATCATAAAGGATCCGAATATGGATTGGGCTATGAAATATTCGGCTCAAATCCAATATGAATTTAAATTCGGTAAAATTAAATAAATCATGATATGGATCAAGACCGATCCGATCGATTGACAGTCTACTATCACGTACTACAACTCATACCTAATTCCACTTAATTTCAAATTCATTGTTATAATATTTATTTAAATAGATATAACAATATAAAAATTAGGTTATTATGAAAATTGTATATTTAGGTTGATACTTGTATACCTTTACGGGGCGGAATCAGGAATCTAACATGGGGGGGACCAAAATAAATAAAAGTAGAAAACATACCGATTTATTTGAGATGTGCACGCCTTTCTTTGATCAAATAAAAGAATCAATGATCTCCTCGGCAGAAATGGTCTCCGCAATCTCCTTTTCAATATACACTATCAAATAATCCCTAAGAAATTTATCTTCCATTCGATTGCGAAGACTTGTTTTCACAATTTTCATAGCAAAAAAAGCTCGTTCAGATGTTACAGTAGATGCTGGAAGAGTCAAGACAAGCCTTAATAGTCTATCAACTAATGGATACATGTCAGCTTTCCCTGTGGTTACCAATCCATGACATAAATCACCAAGAGTAAACAATTCTTCAAATCTGGATGAATCGGAACATCCAACCCATAATGTTGTAGTTCATACTGTAGATGGATTTTTTCATCTCCCAAAAAATCTTCTGGATAAAACTTTTCAGCTAACTGAGGATTGTAAGAAGCCAAAAGTTTTAACATCTCAAGAAAATTACCCTGATTCTTCGAGTTGCAGCTTTCATCATGTCCTCTGAATGCACAAGCTTGGAATGTCAACCATTTGATTGCATCTATCGATGTTTTAAGACGCATTCGATTTCATTTGATCTCTTCTGCACTTTGTTTCTCCACTATCTTCTCCAAGTGACAAGGCTGATTTTTAAGATTATAATAACATTTAGCCGCAAAATTATGAGCTGAATTAGAACCATCTCCTTTCCCAACATGACATCTAAAAGCACAATCTTTTCCATTGTTTACTTTCCTCCAACTGTTAAACCCCTTGACAATAAAAGTATTCGAGCCACACTTTCCTAATGGATTTTTAGCAAAAAGAAAACAATAAAAACAATATGCTGCATCTTTTTCTGGGGAGTACTCTAACCAAGGAAATTTATCAAACCAACTCTTTTGAAATCGACGGGGATGATTTTCTGGACCAGAGAAGGGATAAACTTGCACAGGTTGATATGGGCCAAGATCAATGTATGCTCTCCTAATTAAATATTTTTTATTTGGACCAAAAATTTTGTATAATCAATTCTCAATTTCAAATTTTTTTTTTTTAAATCTAGAGGGACCAAAATAAATTTGATAGTAAATTTTAAAATTTTATATTAAATTTTTTGATAGGTAACCTTTAATTGTAATAAAAAGGTACTAATAAACTGAGTTTAGATTACATTCCTAACAAATGAACATAAATGATAAATATTATTACTTATTTTAGTTTGTGTTATTACTAAAAATAATAGTTATATTAGAAAGTATTAAATAAAAAAAAATTCTCAACTCTCAGTGACAACCTCGTTCACCGTTATAGAATTATAATAATTTTGGTTCAGGTTCAGTGAATAGATAGCACTCCCTAATCCCCAAACCTCGATAACCATCCCTGGTGAAAATAAGAAGTTTGTACTAAAATTTCAATCAATTGTGCGAAGTAAGAAGAATAAAAGTTATATTTGTTATAATATGATATAATAATGATCATCAAAACTTAATCAAGAAGATTCATAAAATTTATCGAGGAAATCTCTCAAAACTTATCGAGAAAGACTTGCGCAGCTTCTTAAAGAAGAAACTTAGTAAGGAAGAATTGTAAAGCTCATTAAAGAAAACTTAGATAGCTTCCTTAGAGCATCTCCAATGTATCACATTATTTTGGTGTAAAAATTACACTAATTTCATATTAATCTCCAATCCACGTACACTAAATCTTACACCATTCTTGTACTATATAAATATTTTATTATTAGAGTACAAAATAAAATATAAAAGTAATAAAGTTAGTTGGATATATAAGGAATAATTTTGTTTTAGGTAAGGAGGACAAGGGTAATATTGGCATTAACAAAAACTCTAAAAATTTGGTGTGACACCAAATTTGGTGTACTTTTGGTGCAATATCAAAATGGTGCAAGATTTAGAGTTGGGTTGGAGAAAAAATTTACACTAAAATGGTGTTAAAGTATAAATTTGAAGTTGGGATGGAGACGGTCTTAGTAAGACTAGTCAACCAACCTCTATAAATAGGACCTCCGGTTATTGAAATCATATATACTAAAATATATTGAAATACAATTCTTTCTTCAAATTTTATTCTCTCTATATGTGCAGTTATTAAGTTACTCATAATCAAGTAATTCAAGATTTACAACACGTTATCAGTACTAGTCTCTGCCCGAGCAAGCTTTATTTACGAAGGAGGTACTGTCCAAGTAAGCTCTATTCACGAAGGAGGTATTACCCGAATAAGTTTTATTTAATGAAAGAAGTACGTTTTAAATTTAATCAATTGATTCTAACTATTATCATTATTTATTTATATTACTATTTAAATGCAATAAAGATGGCTATGCCGTCAAGTATTTCCCGAAAGTTTTTTGGCTGGCTATGTCATCATAACTTTTGTATTAATCGTATCAAATATGTTATTATTTGAAAATAATTATTTAAATATATTTTTGAAGCATTATATCATGTTTTAATACTTATTTTACATTCAGAATGGCAAATCTTGCAAAATTAGAGTTTTTTGTGTTGGATGTGTCTGGGGATAATTATTTGTCTTGGGTGCTCGGTGCAGAATTACATCTTAGTGTTAACGGGCTAAAAGACATCATGGAATCAGGAAAGACCCTAACTGTTGAACAAACGCCAAAGCTATCATTTTTCTTAGACACCGCATCCATGAAAATTTGAAATCTGATTATCTAACTGTGAAAAATCCACTCACCCTTTGGACCAATCTCAAAGATAGGTTTGATCACCAAAACATTGTCCATTTTTCACATGCCCGTTATGACCAGATAAATATAAGGTTGCAAGATTTTAAATTTATCGCTTAATATAATTCTGCATTGTTCAAAAAAAGCTCAAAACTGATTTTTTGTGGTGAAAATATTACTGATGCTGACATGATAAAAAAGACCCTTTCAACATTTCACCCCAACACTATAATTCTGGCACATCAATATAGGGAGCGCAATTTTCGGAAGTATAGTGAGCTGATATCTCTTTTTCTTGTCGCTAAAAAGAATAATGAGTTGTTACTGAAAAATAATCAGATACGTCCCACGGGCTCTGCCCAGTTACCTGAAGTACATAACACGTCATTATAGAAGAATGAACGTGGGAAAGGGCATAGAGAAAGACGAGGTTACGGACGAAACCGTGGGCATGAAAACTTTCGAGGCCGGTTTTGAAATTATTATGACTCTAGCCACCTGAAGTGGCAGCGTGATGGTTACAACAACTCTGATCACTAGAAATGGCAACATGGAGTGCCAAATAAAAGGAAGGAACCACAAAAAGAAGATACTGGGGATATCTGTCTCAGATGTGGGGCACATGGGCACTGGCGATGTACTTGCCGTACCGAAACATCTAGTTGAATTATACGAGGCAAATAAAAAGAATAACGGAAAAGGGTGGAAACGAACTTCGCTAGTCATAATCTAAGTGAAGAACCAAACGACAAGATCTCAGATGAACTAGACACTAGTGCTAACCTTTATTATGATTTAGATAATTAGATTTCATTTATATTTCTTTAATTTTATATTTTAGATGTGCTTGTTTTAATATTCTGCTTTCATGTACTTGTTTTATGTTCTTGTATTATGTATGTTGTTTGCATAATAAAATTGTTGTTCACTTATATAAACTGTTATATATAATTGATGATATCAGTACATAAACTATCAGGAGTTCTTATTAGGACTTAATATCAGTATTTACTGAATAGTGACGTCATCAGTACTTATATCAGTATTTGATGATCATCAGTTGATGTCATCGGGATTTGGCACTTCAGTAAATATTTGAGTAGGAAAAGAAAAGCATAAATTCAAGGCGGTGAAGGACTTTATCTTAGAAGCAATCATACATGAATATGTAATAGGTTTCCTTATTGTAATATAATAGGATTCCTTAGTGACTGTGTAACTGTGCACTATATAAGCACATATTAGGTTTATACTTTATGTGTTGCGTACATTGAGATATCATTCGCATAACCTAGCAGCCCTCAAGGATAATTGTTCATCCTTTGAGAGAGTACTTTTATAATCAGTTTTTATCTGTTAATATAATAAATTGTTGATTCTATTAAAGATTTATCGAATTGTTTGCATAAACTGTATTCACCCCCTCTCTACAATTGATTACGAACCAAACAATTGGTATCGAAGCTTGATGTTAAAAAATAAACAATTTAAGATCTGAAAATCAATCTTTAATGGCAGACAAAGAAGCACCACGGAATCCACCACCACCACCCCCAGAATACCTGAGCAGGATTTGTGATGATCCTCATAAACCAATGAAGGTAGTTGTTGCTGTAGCAGGAGAAGAAGAAAAGATGGTTGACAAAGACAAGAAGGACTATACTCCTAAAGATATTATCTATTATGAAGCATGCAAAAGTCAGACATATCCTGCATAGCAGTCTTGATAGTGTTATGTACAATAGGGTAATTGGATGTAAAACAACAAAGGAAATTTAGGATGCTTTAGAAGTAAAGTGTCAAGTACTACTGCTATCAAGAAGAATAGGAGGACAATACTTACTCAAGAATATGAGCACTTTGACTCAAGAGATAATGAGTCATTAACTGAGATCTATGACAGATTTCAGAAGTTGTTGAATGACTTATCTCTTGTGATAAGGAATATGATTTAGAGGACTCAAACTTGAAGTTTCTACTCGCACTCCCTGAAAAGTGGGACTATAAGGTCACATTAATAAGGAATAAATTTGAACTTGATGAAACACCTCTAGATGAGATCTATGGCATACTGAAAACTCATGAGCTAGAGATGGAACAAAGAAACAAGAGAAAAGGATTCAAGTCTAGACCAATTGCACTTAAAGTTGAAGAGAAGCCAAAGGAGAAAACTAGGAGAAAAGGTTACTCCAAAGGAAAATCTATGATTGCAAAGTCAGATATTGAATCATCAAACTCTGATGATGACTCAAATACTGATAATGAATCAGATACTGATAGTGATCATGACAATAATGAAGACATGGAACAAATGGTTGCTCTATTATTAAAAGCTTCAAGAAGATGGCCTACAAGAACTTCAAGAAAGGTAAAAGGATTTCCAGAAAAGGTTCCAGTTCCTCAAAATATAATAAGAGGAATGACAAAATAAATACTGAAAGGAAGGAATCAAAGTTTGGAAAATCTGACAAGTCAAAGGAAAGATGCTACAACTATGATGGAATTGGACACTTTGCAGCTGACTGCAGAAAACCAAAAGCTGAAAAGAAACAAGCTTTGATCTTAAAGAAGAAAAACTGGGATGATTCATCAGATTCGGATGATGGTGTATGTTAGGTCATACACACTATAGAAGGGGGTTGAATATAGTGTTTACTACAATCAAATCGAATATAAGAACTCAAGTAACAAAACACAGATTTTATTCAACACAATAAACTCTGTTACAAAGAACTGTTCTCTCTCAGTGATGAATAAATTATCACGAGAGCTGTTAGGGTTACAATGAATAATAATCTCGATTATGATAACACATATAGTGTAAACCCTATGTCTGTGTTTATATACTACACAGTTACAAGATAATCTTCTAATTGATATCGAATATAATTTTGCTTCCTAATATATATCAATCAGTTATCTTTTCTTCCAAGTATTCTATTCCTCATAGAATTCTTCTCCATGTATATCTCTTCTTATGTTTGTCTTGATCTTCTTTCCTTTCAATCAGCCACCTTCCTTATCTGAACATCTCCTTAAGTCCTGATATTATCTCCTGATAAATATCTCCTGATAACTTAAGTTCTGACAACTTAAGTTCTGATATCTTAAGTCCTGACTTCAGTATAAGTACTGATTTCCAGTTAAGTACTGATTTGTCTTGTTAAGTAAGATCTGAAAACTAAACACAAATCAAATTAGACATGACATCACAAATATATCTAACAATCTCCCCCAACTTGTAAATTAGCATAATATACAAGTTTAACAGATATTTGATGATGTCAAAAACATTAAGTACAAATGCATAAGAATTTGACTAGATAACTACAACTTACAGTCCTTATAGCTTTACCATCCTTAAAGTTTGATTCCAGCTTCAGTCTGTATACACTTCAGAATTTAAGCAGTTGTAAATCTTTGACTTGGCTTCAATTTCTGATCTCTTTGATATCAGGAGTTGTTCTGAGATAGTTCTTCAACAGACATCTCTCAGCATATTCAAGTTCATTGACCATCCTCCTTTTAGCATTTTTCAATTCAACTGTATCTTCACCAGTTTGAAAGATAGCAACCCTGAGATCATTTATTTTAGCTTTCCTTATATCATGATCTACTCTGATGATATAGGCTTTATCAGACTCTAGATTGAATTCAAGTCCCTTAATACCAGAAAATGTAGTGATGATTTTAGCAATATTAGGCTTCATTTCAACAATTTCTCCACTGTGAGATCTGTACTTGGGATAGTATGGGCTGTCAGACTTTACAGAGTAAAGCTTCTTCTATCTTTGAATATTTGATTTAAAACACCCTGCAGCACCATATGTTGATCTGTTTTTAACTTGAAGCAGAAATAGAGCATGTTCCGGTTCTTCAAAATAATTCAATAAAATTGCATTCTTCCTGATCTGGAATACCCTCCCATCTGTCATAAAGTATAACATGATGTCTTCTTTTAAAATGGAGTGGTAAACCATTTGTACAGATTCAAGTTGATTCAATCTCTTAGGAGTTGCTCCTACACCTGATTCACTTAAGGAAGTTGGATCATTGGTAGTATTGCTTACTCTCTTCTCTTTTGAACTACCCAGTCCAGATTTGTCTCTTGCTTCCTTTCCTGTAACAACTCTTGCTTCAAAACCACTTGATATAGTCTTTAAAGGTTGAGTCTGTTAAGCTTTGGTGAATCCTGGTAGTAGCATCTTTGAAGGTTTAACATGAGCAATGTCAGAGGTTTCCTTTTCCTTATCTTCTAATATCAAGCCAACTTGAGCTATGTCAGAGGTTGCTTGCTTCACTGTCATATCAGGAACTTACTACATCTTGACTCTGAACAACTTGACCCACATCAGAGGTTGGTTGAGAAATCTTCTTTTTTATCAGAGTAAGACTAGCATCTTCATCAGATATTTCTTCATCCATGACTGGCACATATACCTTTACAGGTTCATCAACTTTTTCTTTGCCCTTGGATCTTGGATCTACCTCCACTTGTGATTTGGATATGGTTGCCTCAGAATTTGTCCTTTCCTTAATCACAATACCCTTAGGTTTTGGAAGTTTCTTTTCAACAACAGAAGCTTTAGATTTGGAGTTGACTTTTCTGCTTTAAGTCTAGCTTCTTCTTCCTTTAGACTTTCAAAGTCCATTTCAGGATTTTCTTTAAGAAATAATCTCTTTGAAATTTCTTCATCAAGCTCCAGATGTCCAATAGAACTCATCCTTTTACCGGTATCAGAACTTATTCTTCTCCCAGTATCAGAACTTATTCTTCTCCTAGTATCAGAACTTGTTCTTTGTGTAGAAATTTCAATTGTCTTTGATGAAGAACCTTTGCCACCTTTGCCTTGACCATGACCTCTACCCATTCCAGAGTTTCCCTGGTCATCATTTCCATTATCCTTACCCTTCAGTGATTGAGTAGATTTGCATTTAGAATTAATTACTTTCTCCCCCTTTTTAGCATCAGCAGGTAAAATAAGAGAGACAAACAATTCCACTGAGGATTGGATCTCATTGAGTTGATTTTGATGAGAAGCTTGATTCTTTAGAATTTCATCAATCTGAGCTTGTTGCTTCTCCTGAGTTTTTTCAATATACCCATTCTGTCAAAGGCTGGCTTGAAAAATCTGTTCTTTTCCAATTTTATATTCATATCTTGCTGGATCAAAGATTCTTGAATTTTATTCACCTTGTCATGAGTTATTGAGTGTTGACCTTGAAGGTGCCTAGTACTCATTGCAGTAACTCTCAGATGGGCCTTGAAATCATCATTTATCAGCATTTCATCAGCTTTGGCAAGGTGCTCAGCAAGATATTTTCAGTAGTAACAAAACTAACTGAGTTTCATTCCTTAGTCCACTCATTTCCTCTAGGAGTTTCACTCCAAGGTACTGGTGCATCCTCTCTAACAAACTTCTTGATTAAATCAGCTTTGTTTGGAGCTTGTTGAGGTGCGTGTCATGATGGACCAGCTGCATCAGCATCTATATTTATAGCAGCTTCACCAGTAAGTTCAGTATTATCAGCATCAGAACTTACAGAGCCTGCAGCATCAGCATCCTCTGATAAAAGAACAGTATGGGAGCCTATAGAGGCTTCAACATCATCCTCTAAGTGCTGGTCTGCAACTAAGTTCTGGTCAACAGCCAAATCTGGATGCCCACCTAAAATCTGATTTTCATCATCCAGATTCAGAATTGGTGTAGTTGGAGTATCTTCATTGAAATCAGCATCTAGAATTGGTGTTGTTGGTGGAGTGAGTTGAGTTGGTGGAGCTTCCAAGTACAGAACCTCAGGCACAATCAAGTTATGAATATCAATTTCAGCACTTGTACCTGGGTCTTCAGTATGTACAGGATCAATTATAGGAGACACAGGAGGTGTAGACACTTTCTCTGGAATATCCTCTTGTTCTTGAATAGGAGACTTGTGAGTTGATTCAGCAGTAAGAAGTAATTCAATTACTATAGGTTCTGTTGGGATCAGAGATTCTTGACCCCCTTCCTTAGCTGCTGCTTCCAGAGTTTCTTTAGAGTGTGATGATACACTTACAGCCCTCCTGGCTCTTTGCTTTTTAAGTCTCTTTGCAGAATTAGAGACTTTGGGAGCTTCATCATCAAAATTTGGCTTTCTAAGCCTTTTGAGGGGCCTAGAACTCCCAGTTTCAGTATCTTTCTGAGAAGAGATCTTCTCAGCTTCTACAACAACAGGTTCTGATATTGGAACCTGTTCCTCAATGTTTGACTCATTTCTCAGAATAATTCTCCTTCTCTTCTGTTGAGATTGAGGTACTATCTTAGTCCTCTTGGGTTTTGAAAATGAAGGCTTCACTGGATGTGCTGAAGGTTGAGCTTGAGATGACTGTGATGGTTCAAAATATGTCCTGATGGAGGGTTGAGTAGGTTGAGGTTGAGAAGTTTGAGGTTGGTGAGAGATGGTAGGTTCTGATGTTTGTGGATCAGTATTTACCAGAATCTATTTTACTAACTGAGGAATCTATAAGGGTCTCTGTACTTGTTTCTTAATGTCAGCATTTAACAAATCATTAAAATCCCTTTTTACAAGCTTAAAGGGTGAAATTAAAGTACTGGCTAATTGGGGTTCATCAGCACAACAGAAAGTATATATAAGCTGAAAGAATCTAGCAAAGTATACTACATTCCTATCCTCCGTCATCCTATCCCCTATGAAACCTAGTACAACACTTGCAAAATCAAAATGAGTTTGATGAATAAGGGCATACCCGATTTGCTGACTCATGATGGGAATAACATCAAAGTTGGAGCATTTATTGGCGAATGCCTTAGTGATACAATCAAAGAAAAAGCTCCATTCCTGTCTGATATTTGCTCTTTTCAGTAGACCCAGCTTTCCCAAACTTTTCTCATAGCCCAAACTGGCCATGAGCTGCTGTAAGACAGGATCCTCCACTGTTGAGAATGTGCAACCTTCAGGTAAGTGGAGAGCTTTACGAACTGCTCCAGGAGTAACCACATGCTCGACATCTCCTGATGTGAAAACGATGCTTGGAGTACCAGTAGCACCACCATCATCAAAAAGACCAGTTCTCCAAAATGTCAGCACTTGTTGGCTTGAAATAGTTTGAGGTTGGGTCAAAGCACACCCAATCTCACTATTAGCTAATAAATCTTGCACAAAGTGCAAATCTGATGGAGCTTTAGCCTTGGTCAGGATTGCAGCATAATTATTTGGGACAAACTTGGCTCCATCAACAATTAAATCCTTGGGCGCCATGAGAAATAAGTGAGAAGTTAGAGTGCCTGTAAGGTGTTTGAGAAAATGTCTGTAAAGAAAACCGTCAGAAAATGTGAGAGAGAATAAGAAAAGAGAGAGAGTAGAATAAAAATGAAAATAAAAGATTTACAAATCTTTTATCTCTTTTACTTAGACACCCCATGTGACAGCAGTTAATAAGAAGTGGAATAGATCTTTACACCTATCAGGCATGCAACAGTTAAGGCAAAGTTAATGGGCATGGTAAATAAGTAATAATTGCATTGCACGTTCAGTTTTAAAAAAACTGTTCCCACTAAACAAATGATTATTACTGCTTTATCTCACATAAAACCAATATTTTGAGAAAATATGACTATTCAAGTAATGACCAAAAATAAACCAAGTAAATAAATACTGCCACGTCAGCATCAGAACTTGATTATTATCAGGATTTAAAAGTCATCAGAATATGGCTCCTTAACTCGAAAAGTGAATGTTTATTTTTATAATTCTTCACACAAGTACTGATATGAGTACATCGGAACTTAATCATCAGAACTTCCATCAGAACTTGTCTTCAGAATTTATGCAACTGACACTTAAACTGTTCATCCAAAATAACATATATCACCACAGTAATTTTCATCATTCATATGGAGTGTATTTGTGTGCATTAAGCTAAATATCAGACAAAGAGTAAAGTCTGATTCACTTCAATACATCTTAAAAATAAGGCATAACTAAGAAATTTGCTTAAAATCTGTCATTATTGTGAAGTCTACTATAGAATGAGTTCATGCATGAGTCCACCTCAACTGTTTTATGCTCATTTTATGCATCTTTTAAAATTCCTTGTTACAATGGCTTCTCAGTATAAGTGAGTCACAACTGCTTATCAGAATTTATGCTATTATCAGAGTATTTCTCTAGTAATCAGAGAATATGAAAAGTCACCAAGAAAAATTTATTTTGCTTTTCTAATGCATATTACTTAATACTAACAATGCACTTGGGTCTTCCCTTCCACATATACTTTTCTCCAGATCTCAAAGGAGTACCTGATATTTCTTTTCTTTTCTTTTTCTTTTGATAAGTGAGGCTTATCAGCACTTAGTACATCCATCAGATTTACTAACATCAGAACTTAACAGATAAGAAGCACTATTCTAGTTTTTGACTTAGTAATAAGATACACAAAGTAAACTTTAACCAAGCTCAATATCAGAATTTGCTTGTGTTAAAAGATTTCCACATAAACAATTACTTCAAACATGGGATTATTAGTATATTAAAGACTACTAGGTCAGCATCTAGCACAGTTATCCTCATTGGATTGAATAATCACAAAAACATTCATATCACTATCAAAGTTTAGAAGTTCACATCAGACAACAATCAGCACTTAGAAAATTTCAATTTAAGCACAGAATACACAAAGATAGTAATATCTATAAATACTGATCATAAAGTCTGATGTATCAGAACATAAACTAAGCAGATTTAGAGAAAAAACCTGAAACCATTCCAAGTTCATTTACCAATCTTATAAAAGTAGCTTCACATAGTGGTTTTGTGAAGATATCTGCTAGTTGTTGATCTGTTGGAACAAAATGCAATTCCACTGTACCTTCATCCACATGTTCCCTTATGAAGTGGTACCTAATGCTGATGTGCTTTGTCATTGAGTGTTGAACTGGATTACCTGTCATAGCAATAGCACTTTGATTATCACAGTAAATAGGGATTTTAGAATATGTTAACCCATAATCCAGTAACTGATTCTTCATCCAAAGAATCTGTGCACAACAGCTTCCTGTAGCAATGTACTCTGCTTCTGCAGTTGATATGGAAATTGACTTTTGTTTCTTGCTAAATTAAGAAACCAATTTGCCTCTAAGAAATTGGCAGCTTCCACTTGTGCTTTTCCTATCAATTTTGCATCCTGCAAAATCTGTATTTGAGTAACCTATTAGCTTAAAGTCTGATTCTCTAGGATATCACAATCCCAGATCAGTTGTACCCTTAAGGTACTTGAAAATTCTTTTCACAACTGTTAAGTGAGGTTCTCTTGGATCTGCTTAAAATCTTGCATAAAGACAGGTAGCATACATGATATCAGGTCTACTTGTAGTTAGATAGAGTAGTTAGCCAATGATACCTCTATAATCAGTAATATCCATTGATGTACCTGTATCTTTATCCAATTTTGTTGCAGTGGCCATAGGAGTGGATGCACTTGAACAATCTTGCATTCCAAATTTCTTCAACAAATTTCTGGTGTACTTAGATTGACAAATAAAAGTTCCTTCTTCATTCTGCTTGACTTGAAGGCCCAGAAAATAGCCAAGTTCTCCCATTATACTCATTTGATATCTTGATTGCATTAGCTTGGCAAACCTTTTACAAAGTCTGTCATTTGTAGAACCAAAAATAATATCATCAATATATATCTGCACCAAAAGTAAGTCATTTCCATGGTTGAGATAAAACAATGTTTTGTCAATAGTCCCTCTGTTAAATCAACTTTCCAGAAGAAACTGAGCTAATGTCTCATACCATGCTCTTGGAGCTTGCTTAAGGCCATAAAGTGCTTTATCAAGTCTGTAGACATGATTAGGAAATTTTAAATCTACAAAACCTAGAGGTTGTTCAACATATACTTCTTCTTCCAATTTTCCATTAAAAAAAGCACTTTTACATCCATTTGAAAGACTGTAAACTTTTTGTGAGGGCATAAGCCAAAAATATCCTTATGGCTTCCAATCTAGCAACTGGTGCAAATGTTTCATCATAATCAATTCCCTCCTGTTGAGAATATCCTTTTGCAACCAGCCTTGCTTTATTCCTTGTAATTATGCCATCACTATCAGTTTTGTTTCTGAACACCCATTTTGTACCAACGACAGATCTGTTCTTTGGTCTTTGCACTAGGGTCCAGACTTTATTTCTTTCAAATTCATTTAACTCTTCCTGCATTGCTTGCACCCAATCAGCATCTTGAAGAGCTTCTTCCACTTTCTTTGGTTCAGCTTGAGAAAGAAAAGAGTGATAGAGACACTCATTTGATGTTGTTGTATTAGTTCTAATACCTGCTTCAGGATCTCCAATAATCAAGTCAGGTGTATGTGCTTTAGTCCACTTCCTTGCAGATGGAAGGTTATCTCTAGAACTGGATGCTCCCCCATGATCCATGCTGTCTCCATCAACATTTTCTGATGCTCCCCCTAAAATTATGCTCTCTGAGTTGGATCCTTCAGAATTTAAGTTTCCAGAATTATCAGAACTTGGCTCATCAGAACTTGATGAATCAGAACTTGAAGAGCCTGTTCTAGATTTTGATGCTTCTTGAGATGTGGTTGGATCTTCTATATGCTCCCCCTGCACAGGTGCATTTTCCTTTGGCATAGTCACCACAGTTTCAATAACATTAGAGTTTAACCCATCAGAGTTTGCAGTATCAGGAATTAGACTGTCAGGATTTAGACTATCAGGATTTACAGAATCAGAATTTAAAACTTCATTCTCAAATCTCAGCTGATCATGATCATTGAAATCTTCAAGTCTAGTAATTTTCTTATCATCAAAAGAGACATTGATAGATTCCATGACAACCCTTGTTCTTAAATTATAGACTCTAAAGGCTTTTGTGGAAAGTGGATATCCAACAAAAATTCCTTCATCATCTTTTAGATCAAATTTGGATAGCTGTTCAGGATGAGTCTTAAGAACAAAACACTTGCATCCAAATACATGAAAGTACTTCAGATTTGGCTTCTTTTTCTTCACCATCTCATATGGTGTCTTTCCATGCTTGTTGATAAGTGTTGCATTCTGAGTAAAACAAGCAGTCTGCACAGCTTCAGCCCAAAAGTAGGTTGGTAACTTTGCTTCATCAAGCATAGTTCGTGCAGCTTCAATAAGAGTTCTATTCTTACTTTCAACAACTCCATTTTACTGTGGAGTTCCAGGAGCAGAAAATTCCTGCTTGATTCCATGGTCTTTGCAGAACTCTTCCATAATCAAATTCTTGAACTCAGTGCCATTATCACTTCTTATGATTTTCACAGAGTCTTTAACCAATTTATCCAGTTGTTTGACATGATTAGTCAAAATAAATGAAGTTTCACTTTTTGTGTGCAAGAAATACACCCATGTGTATCTGATAAACTCATCTACTATGACCATAGCATATTTCTTCTTTGCAATTGACATGACATTCACTGGACCAAATAGATCAACATGTAGTAGGTGATAAGGCTCAAGAATTGAAGATTCAGTCTTGCTCTTGAATGAGGATTTTCTTTGTTTTGCCTTTTGACATGAATCACAAAGGCCATCAGGAGCAAATACTGATTTTGGCAGTTCTCTCACAAGATCTTTCTTGACTAGTTCATTTATATTGTTGAAATTTAAATGAGAGAGTTTCTTGTGCCAATCCCAGCTTTCTTCAATTGATGCTCTACTTAACAGACAGATTGCAGAACCATCAGAACTTGTTGAAAGCTTGGCTTCATAAATGTTACCATGCCTGTATCCTTTCAGAACAACTCTGCCTGTAGATTTGCTTAAAACTTCATAGCGTTCTTCAAAGAAATCCACATGATAACCTCTGTCACGGATTTGACTCATACTCAGCAGATTATGTTTAAGTCCTGAGACTTGGGCTACTTTTTCAATGATGACATTCCCAAGATTGATATTGCCATATCCCAGAGTTTTTCCCATGTTACCATCTCCATAAGAAACACCTGGGCCAACTTTCTCCACAAAGTCTGATAGCAGGGCTTTCCAGTCATATGTCCTGAACATCCGTTGTCCAGAACTAGGATGTTTTTCATGTTGCCCTGCAATCACAAAGACCACTAATGATTAGTTTTAAGGACCCAGACTTGCTTGGATCCTTTGGCCTTATTAAGTTTGTTAACATTTACAGCGGATTCAGCATCAGAATTTATGTTAACAATTTTCTTATCATAATTTGTAATATCAGACTTTGCATCAGAACTTACACTAGAAGGAATAATGCTAACTTTCTTTAAAGAAGGTTTTATTTGATAATAATCATAATACAAACTATAATATTCCTTACAAGTATAAATGGAATACCATAAACTATCACAATGAAAACAAGGATTTTGTGGCCTATATCTAACAGACTGACTTTTAACTCCTGATTTTGAAGGTAAGGAGTTTATGTTCTTATTCTTCCTGCAAAAAGAAGCCAGATGGTTAGAATTTCCACAGTTATAACATTTCTTTCTAGAAGCATTAGGAACAGGCTTATAATCATTGCTTTTATTCACACCTTCCTTTCCATTCCTATTTTTCCTAGGTGGCTTTACCTTGTTTACATTCTTAACATCTTTCAGCTTATGCTCAAGCTGCTTCTTTGTCATTAAGCCTATGTTTACTTCAGTTGGCTTATCCTGTTTTGGTTTATCAGAAATTAATTTCTCTTTAACTTCTGATTTATCAATATCAGACTTTACAGCTACAAACTTAACAGGATTTACCTTTGGCTTTTGTTTAACAACTATAGGCTCAATTTCTATAGTTCCTTTATCATTCTTATCATCTCCATAACCTAAGCCCTCTTTCCAGTTTCCACTACTTAACAAATTCTGAGTTGTTCTGCCAGAGTTAGTCCAAGTCCTGATAATCTCTCTTTCCTTTTCTAACTCAATTTTTAGAGATTCATTCATTTTAAGCACTTCATCTCTAACATAGAAAGCATCATCTCTATCTTTCTGAGTTTTATGGAACATAACTAACTCTTTTTCTAAATAATTATTCCTCTTTTTATAAGTAAGATTTTCAGAAGTTAATCTTTCACATGTTAAAGTTTGATCTCTATAACTAATGAACATGGTTTTAAGATATCTTCTTAACTCAGTAATATCATCAGTATGAAATGCATAAGTTGTTTGAGGTACCTTTAACTCAGTAGCTTCAGAGCTGCTATCAGCATTTTCCATCAAGGCATAGTTCACCTCACTTTCAGAATCTGAAGTGTCTGTCCAACTTTTCTTCTTTTTGCCTTGCCTTTGTCACTCTTCACTTTCTTGCAATCAGGAGATATGTGGCCTTTCTCACCATAGTTGCAGCATTTGACATTTGAGTAATCTCCTCTGTCAGACTTTCCTCCTTTGCCTTCAGATTTTCTGAAACCTTTCTTATCAGAACTTGCACCTTTCCTGGAAAACTCCTTTCCCCTTCTGAATTTCCTATATGCAATCTTTGTGATTCCTTTCACCATAAGAGCACACAGCTTCATCATCTCTTCATCAGGGTCCATCTCAGATAGACTTTCAGTTTCTGAATCCTCATCACTATCAGGGCTTGATGACTCAGTATCAGACTTTGTGATGAGAGCCTTTCCTTTTCCTTTCTTTGAGACAGCCACTTTAGGGGATTCCTCCTCAGCCTTAAGAGCAACTGTCCTTGATTTTCTCCCATGCCTCTTGCTTCTTTGATCCATCTCAAGTTCATGAGTCTTGAGCATATCATAAATTTCATCAAGAGCATAGTTGTCTCTTATAGTTGTGGCCTTCAAATCCCAACTTTCAGGAAGAGCCAAAAGGAATTTGAGATTAGTATCTTCAAGATCATATTCCTTATCCACCAGTGATAGATCATTCAAGAGTTTGACAAATCTATCATATAAACCAGTTAATGACTGATCAGGTTTTGAGTCAAAGTGCTCATACTCTTGAGTGAGTATAGTCCTCCTGTTCTTCTTAATTGAATCAGTTCCCTGGCATCTTGTCTCCAAGGCATCCCATATCTCCTTTGCAGTCTTGCAGTTAATTACCCTGTTTGACATGACATTATCAATGGCACTGTGCAGTAAATATCTTACCTTTACATCCTTTGCAATAGATGAGATATCTTCAGCTATATATTCACTTTTCTCCTTTGGTATAGTCTGTGCTAGTTGATCTGCAACTATAATAGAGAGCTTGGTTGGCTTGTATGGTCCTTCATTAATTCTGTCAAGGTATTCAGGATCTATAGCTTCCAGAAACATAGACATCCTCACCTTCCATATGGGATCCTCACCTTCCATATGGGATACTCAGAAGGTATTCTGGATCTATAATGTTAAAAATATATGTTAAAGAAAAATTATTAGAAAATCATGTTTATCTAGAAAAGGAGTTAGCTAAAGAAAGAGAAGTTACTATGATTTGGACTAACTCAGGAAAAATAACTCAGAATATTTTAGAGAATGGTTGTTGGGGATCAGGATTAGGATATGCTAATAGATCTAATTTTGATAATAAAATTGGAAAAGAAACTGAGAAAACTAAACCAGTAAATACTGATACTAAGGTCAAACTGAACAAGGTTCAGTTGAAACCCATTAAGTTTAATTCAAGTGTTGATATTGTTAAATCAGTTAATGAGGCAGGTTCAACCTCGGCACCTAGATCAAACTTAATACTGATAAGAGTGAAAAAGTTCACACAAGATCTGTAAATATTGGTTTAATGACTCGGAAATAGCTTAAGCAAAAGCTGAAGGAATTACACATGAAAAACAAGGAGAAAAAACTTAGGAAAAACAGGAATGGAAAGGTAGAATTTAATAAGAATGGTAATTATATAACTGCTCCCAATGCACCTAGAAAGACATGCTTGAACTATGGTAGTACTAATCATCTTGCTAATTCTTGCAGGAAGAATAAAGAGATAAATATTTTTCCTCCCAAATTAGAGTTTAGGAATAGAACAGTTAGATATAAACCATAGATTCCTTATTTTTATTGTGGTAGTGTGTGGAACTCTATTTATATATGTAAAGAGTATCACAGTTTATATTATGATTATTATGACTGGAAACCCTCTTTAAATAAAGCAAAATCTGTTTCTGCATGTGTAAATACTGATAGTAAGAATGTTACATAAACTCTTATATGAAGTCTTTTGTTGCATATGTTAACAAACTTAAAAAGCCCAAAGGATCTAAGCAAGTCTGGGTCCTTAAAAATACTAACTGATTTTAAACACTGATTACAGGGTAACAAGAGAAATTCTCTAGTCTTGGACAGTGGATGCTCATGACACATGACTGGTTATAAATCCCTGCTATCAGAATTTGAGGAGAAAGCTGACCCAAGTGTTACTTATGGAGATGGCAACATAGGAAAAATCTTGGGATATGGCAAAATCAAAATTGGAAATGTCATCATTGAAAATGTAGCTCTCGTCATAATCTGATCAGTGTGAGTTAAATCTGTGATAAGGGTTACCATGTCAACTTCTATGAAGAACATTGTGAAATTATCAGTAAGTCTGATGGCAAAAGTGCAATGACTGGTGTAAGATATGGTAGTTTATATGAAGCCAAGGTCTCCACAAATAATGATGAATCAGAAGTCTATCTACTTAGTAGAGTATCTGTGGAAGACAGATGGAACTGGCATAAAAGACTTTCTCACCTCATTTTCAACAATATCAATGAACTTGTGAGGAAAGATCTTGTGAGAGGATTGCCCAATACAGTGTTTACTCCTGATGGCTTATGTGACTCATGCCTGAAATCCAAGCAAAGGAAAATATCTTTCAAGAGTAAAACGGAATCCTCCATTATTGAACCATATCATCTACTTTATATTGATCTCTTTGGTCCAGTCAATATTATGTCGATTGCCAAGAAGAGGTATGCACTTGTAATTATTGATGAATATACAAGTTACACATGGGTGTAATTTTTGCACACCAAGGATGAATCTCCATCCATTCTTCTTGATCATGTGAGAGAGTTAGAAAAAGGATCAACATACAAAGTGAAGATCATTAGAAGTGACAATGGAACTAAATTCAAGAATAGTTCTATGGAAGAGTTCTGCAAATATAAGAGGATAAAACAAGAATTTCTGCTCCTGGAACTCCACAACAAAATGGAGTTGTTGAAAGAAAGAATAGAACTCTCATAGAACTGCAAAAACCATGCTAGAGGAAGCAAATTGCCTACCTACATCTGGGTTGAGGTTGTGCAAACTGCTTGCTTCACACAAAATACAACCTTGGTTAACAGGCATGGAAAAACACCATTTGAAATGGTGACGGGAAAAAAGCCAAATTTGAAGTACTTTCACATTTTTTGTTGCAAGTGTTTTGTTCTCAAAACTCATCCAGAGAGCAAACCAAATTTGATCTAAAAGCTGATGAAGGCATTTTTGTGGGATACCCATTGTCTACAAAAGCCTTCAGAGTTTACAACCTGTGAACAAGGACAGTCATGGAATATTTACATGTATCTTTTGATGACAAGAAGATTACATGTCTAGAAGATGCAGATAACCATGACAAGTTGAGATTTAAAAATTAAGTGTCATATTGTTATTCCCTAACAGTACAAAAAAATTACAGAAGGGGGGGGGGTTGAATGTAATTTTGGCTTCTTTTCTTGATTTTAAAAAGTTTTAACTTAATACATATAACAGTGTTTGATTTGATGTTGTGCGGAATAGAAAGATAATTAAAATCAAAACACTAAGTAATAAAACACAAGGCTTTAAAACTTTCTGGTGGATTTGAATGTATCCACCAGATATATATATATATATATATATATATATATATATATATATATATATCAGAATGAGAACTCTGTGAAGCTTTGAATAGCTCACAGTTGCTTTACAAGTTGAACAAACAAACTACAGAGAGATTCTTGCAGAATACAGCTTGATATGTTTCTCTGAAAATAAACTTGCTTACTTAAGTGTTCTACTTGCTACTCTTGGTTTATATATCACCAAGTTATATGATAGTAAGACAAGATAATAAAACAAAATATATCTAGCTAACTCCATGCTACTTCACTACTCTATTCCACCATCCTTGAATATCTTCACATTTGCATGGAAATGGTAATGCTTCTTTGTTCTCAAAATCCTGCTTAACAACCTGCCACATTCCTTTTACAAACACCCAACGCATGTGATTGTTGTCACTGTCAACAGCTATTTTGAATTTCATCATCCGCCGGGACTATGTTGGTCATCCGTCGGGAGCCATGATGATTATCCGTTGGGAGCTTTATTGATCATCCGCCGGGATTCTTGTAGATCATTCGTCGGGAGTCTATCTGCCACTTGACTTTATTTCACTTATACAGAATTATAAGACATTTCATATTTTCAATTAGTTAACATATTCTGCATATCAATCTAGTAGTCAACAAAATTTAGAGAACCCTACACAATCTACCAGACTGAAACATGTTATTTGCAGAAATGTGCTACATTACTTATTTGTTACATAAGCTACACTCTCGATGGATGTCAAATTGTCATCCGTCAGGACTATAAAGTTTATCCGCCAGGACTATATTAGATCATCCGTCGAGAGCTACAAATTTTTATTAAGTTAAATCTACTAAGGTGCTTTGTTTAACTTATCATCAAATTCAAAATATATTCCTAACAATCTCCCCCAATTTATGTCTACTAGAAGTGTAGTCATAAATTAAGAGAAACTTGATGATAACAAAACACCCCAAAAATACAGATTAAAAAATAGTAGATAAAACTGATACGTGCTACAAATTTATTGAAAATTGAACAGAGCAAAGTGTACAAAGAGTTCTCACAATCATAATCAAGGTGCTCCTCTAGTCTGAGCAGATGATTCTATTTCCTTGATTGTCTGGATTTCTTCCCAAGCTTCCTGTTGTTTTCTTCTATTTGATTCTGGAGTTGTCTGTGGAATTCAAGTTCATCAGCTTTAGATAGATCCAGTTTTTCTTGCATTTCCAATAGAGTCTCATTGCTAGAGATACTCAATTGGTCATCCAATCCGAAGAATCTTCTAACACCCTTATCATCCATGAATTCCATCAGTCAATAAGGCCTCAAATGCACTATATTTCCTGTGAAGGGAATTGATAGAGTTTTTGGGAATGCATCTTTGGCTCTATTGCTCCTTAGATCTTCTATTTTCTTTAGGACTAATCTACTTGCAGTCACATTAAATTCAAAGTTTTTCTTGAAGGATGAGTAGACCTTTATCAGTACAGATTGACTTTCTTGAAGAATCCTGTGAAGTGGTCATGTTATTTCTTTCCCTCCTTTGTACTTGAACACCAGCATTTCAGGAAGATATCTATGGGCATCAATTTCTCTTACTTCTTCCAATTCATCCAAGTAGAGTTTTATTTCATAAAACTCCTTGATGTCACAGATGTATAAGAGATCTCCCTTGTTGACTGTAGGATGAGATTTGGTTAGGGTCTTGGACCTGAAATTCACAGCCTTCACTTTCTTGGTTGCTTTAATCTTTGTCTTCTTTGGCTTACTGAAGATAGGTAAATTGAATTCAGGAATTGACAAGTTTTCCCAGTCTATTGGCTCATCCTTGGGAATTATAGGTTCACCATGAAAGTTTTTTGTTGGATCTACCTTGAATTCCTCATGTACCACTGAGGGCTGGGATGTTTGAGTTGAAGTTATAAACTGTTTGGGAATGTAGTCCTCCATTTCCTCATCACTAAAGTCCAATTTTCTTTTGGAGTGAAGCTTGTATCTGAATTTTCTTTTCTTGTGGAGGTTCATTTTGTATTTTTTGATCTTGAGCTTCAGTAATCACAGGTGGTTTTTCAGAAATCTCAGTTGTAGATTTGACAACTTGAAGTTTGGCCATGATAGCAGCTTGCTCCTTCTTTTGTTTGAGCTTCTTAACATCTAAAGCAGCTTGCTTCTTTTCTTGCTTGATCCTTTCTCTTTCTTCCTTCTTAGCTTCTATAAACAGAGGGTGTCCAACCACCACAAAGATCTCTTTTCCATTCCTGTAAATTTTGGAAATTCTCTTCTTTTGAACTGAATCAGATGGATCTTTGCAAAATGCAATTGACCTTGCCAACAGCTTCTTTTCATCTGGCCTAGGTGTCTCAAATATAAGAATCACAGGGTTTTTGTCTGAGAACTTTGAATAGTTCCTTTTAGGCTTCAGAATTAGATTGGCTTTTGGAGATTTGATGCATGAAGTTTGGCCTTTTTCCAAGCCACCAAGACTCCTTTCATTCATTGAGATTTGTGTGACTTGTGAGTGGTGATGAAAAGTCTTGTATGGTTTCTGTATCTGGCCAAATTTCTTTTGAATATCTACATCAATATTCTTTTATTTATCATCTAGCTCCTTCTCAGCTGTTGCTACATCAATCTTTGTCAGTTTGTCATTTAATTCCAGTTTTGCTGCTGCTAGATTGATGAGATCAATGCTACCCATAGCTGGTGGCTTAGTGAAAGCAATTACTGGCACAATTACTTTGCTGACTTGAATTTTGAGCAGTTTCTCCCCCTTACTTGATGAGCCTTTCTCCCCTTTTTTGTTAACATCAAGTTATTGAGAAGAAGGGAGTTGTGCAGCCACCAACTATTGGAGCAGAGCAGTCCGAGCTTCCTGATTTCCAAGTATGTTGGCCACTGACTTCTCTACATTAGACAACCTAGAGTCCATGGCCTCAACCTTTCTGTTTAGATCAACTTCTTTCCTTAGCTTTTGAGTTATCTCAGTCATGGTGGTTCTTGGAAGTCTGACATCCAACCTTGCCACAAAATCTTGTTTGACTTCAGAAATTTCTTGCTTTATTTCATCCACAATTTGACTATGTTGGAGAGCTTGAATCTTATGCAGTTGTAGAGATTCAAGATGTGTTGTGAGTAACCTTTTAGTGCTGGCACTTGTGGATGCCTGAATTTCTGTTTGGGTGTCATGAATCAGCTTGAATAAGGTGGATTGGAGATGTGAATATGAACACTCTTTAGTCAGCATCCAGGAAGGAATATCTGCATCTCCCCATATGTTCATGTTGTCATCCTCCACATCTTTACCATCATCCCCAAAAGAGTCGTCATCCAATTCAGGATCACTACCAGTTGTAGATGGCATAGCACTGATTGCATCATTTGCCCTTTGTAATGAAGCAGTTGTATGCACTAGGTTCAGCATCCTCTCAGCATCCTCATTGCCCTGTCCAGCTAGAGTTTGATAAGCTGGAAAAGGATGAGTAAATATCTCAACATCCAGGGAGATAAAATCTATGACAGCTTGATATTCTTGCTGAAATAGTCTCTCCCTTTCTGCATCACTGACATTCATTGACTCACTAGCAATGGTTTCCATCCTTATAACTCATGTACCTGCATTTTTATCATTTTATCTCTTTTGTTGCATCAAGGGCTCCCCTTGGCTCACCACCCTCACACCCTCACCTTCACCTTCTAAGGTGGGACTCCTCTCATTCTCTTTTGCCAGGCTGGAAGAAATAGCCTGCATAAATTCACTCATTTCCTCTCCTTTTTCCTGGGAGCAACCCAGCCTCTCACTCAAATCACTTCCTTCCCTCAGTCCTAAGAGTGATTGTACAACTACTAACTCATCTACACTTGTAATAATAGTTGAAATTCCAGTGTGTGTAGTGAGTACCAACGAATGAGAAACATCCATCGGGGTAGTAATTAGGATAGCTGACGGATGACTGCTATTAGGCACATCCGTCGGGATACAATCACTAACCGATGGATGAAGGATATTCATCGAAATAGAAGAAATGAATGAGTTTGGAGTGGAAACTATTGTGGACTCTGTGTAGATTGATGAAAATTTGGGCACGGATGTTTCAACAACTCCTGAAAGAATTGGCAAGTGAGCCAACCTATCATCCAAAAGATGATGCTCACTTGCACCAGATTTTAGCTTCCCCAACAGAGTTAAAGAAGGGGAATCAAGAATTGATGTGTTGATCATATCCACATCCAGAGAATTTGTGGGAGAGTTGAAAGGAATATGTCCTAAGTCCAATCATGTATTAGGATTTAGGAATAACTTTTATGTAATCTGTTTTGATTTCATTGATATTAATAAAGACTTGTTTTGTTTTTATTACGAGCTTTATCTATTTAAGTGTTTAAATAAGATATACCATAGTTTAGAGTAAAGCTTTTTATGGATTATGATGAGATCATAATAGTGAGACCTAAAAAGATGATAACTCTAAACTTAAATAGTTCCTGGTCATAGGATTACTAACTGGTAATTAATAATCTGCAAAGATCGGTACATACTATGCTTGCTTCATTATGAAGGATGTCTGTTCTCGTAGACATTTGTGTGGTGACACTATAGCTAGTATGTAGGTGCTTATTATGGAATAAGTTCACTGAACATGACTCGCCCAGCTGAACAACTGATGGAGTTCACTCACGTGTCAGCAGTTGTTCGCTTAGTGATAGTTGTACAAGTATCCTTAGACTTGAGGTCATCATAGTCATCTTGTGTACACTGAACTATGCTTTGGTTTAGTTCTTAGTCTCCAGGGACAATTATTAGGGCTCTTCTGGGTATAGGAATTTGTACACGAAGATAGTGTATGATCAATAAAGGATCTACCCCTTCCAGTGAAGGAAGCGAATGTTCAAGGCTGATCCACTTATGCTAGTTCAGGAATCTCTGGCCAGAGTAAATGAAATTAGAAAGGAGTTTCTAATTTGCATAGAACTACGCATAATAGATGGTAAGCAAGTGATTGAATTAGATAGGCTTGACACGAGATCCATGCCTTGTATTTAATCGGGACATTGTAGGGTAGAAGGAGTTTATTGTACGGTAACTATTCACTGACAGGTTCTTGGTATTCTAAGCAGTGAATTCATATTATCCGGATAGTCGCGATATGTTGAAAAGCATCACTCACGATGTAGAATAAATGTGATTAATTAATTAATCATATTTAATAAATTAGAGAATTTATATAAATAATGATAAAATAGTTTTATTATTATTTATTTCTACTACCGGCTTAATATTGAACCTACAGGGTCACACCATAAAAAGAGAATGATTTATTGGTGGAGGAATTAATTAATAATGGCTAATAATTATTTATTTGTTAAATAAATAATTAATTGGCAAATTTAATAATTAATTAAATGAGATTTAATTGATTATAAATTAATTAAGAAAAGTTCTTAATATTATTAATTAAAGGATTTAATTTTTGGAAATTAAATCAAGAGAGGGAATTATTTCTAAAGTGTTTAGAAAAAGGATTAATAATTAAAAGGTGTTTTAATTATTAATGAGAATAATAAATGGGATAATAATAATATTATTTATGGGAAAATTTCAGCTGAAAATTTTGCCTATAAATACACTATTATAGACCCTATTTTATTCTAACCCCGAGAAACCCAAAAGTTTCAGAAAACCAAATTCTATCCACCTCCTCCTCCTCCTAAAGGTCGTTTTCTTGGTGGATACCGGTGGAGTGCTTCACACTTGAGGAGCAACTGCTAAGGATCTCTGATCGTTGTCTCCGAATTATTTAAAAGGTTAGATTCGATCCCTCGAATTTTTATTCACGATTTATATGCTTTTAATTTGGATTTTGTGTGTGTAAAAGTGTTTTGCCATGCCCCGCTGCGTTTAAAAATCCAACAAGAGTTTGGTGTTTGTGGTGCTTCTATTACTAAAGATTTTGGTTGTGACTCCACATTTATTGGAGCCACATCAAACTGACTTTGAGATGGTGCAGTGACTGAGTCTTTAGCTTCAGTTTACACTGTGTGTGTTTCTGTGCATTCCCAAGGGTTTTAGATCTCTTCTTTCTGGCTTAGGTTTGAGGTGAACTAGTGTCCCTTACCCTTTTGGCCTGTGCTCCTGGTTGGGAGCTTGTTTCAATAGGAACATCCTTTTGAGAGGATGAAACTAGAGTTGTGCTAATTTCCTTACTAACTACCACAGTTTGTTGGGAAACTGTGGTGTGGCTAGGCTTGGGTGCACTTACCTTACCAACCTTATCCTTAGAGTTTCTTTGATTTTCACCGTGTCCCTCACCTATCTCACCACCCTTCACACTCCTCTCTTTAGGTTTGGTAGATTTTGCAACTGGTTTCTTTTGAGAGAAACCAGAGGGGGCTTTCTTTAATTTGGATTTTGAAGTTTTTGTATTGGTAGCTTGGGTAGGCATCTATTGGGTCATTAACACAAATGCCATAACTACACTTAAAGGTAAAGAAATTTGTGAGGTTGGAATAGTAGAGACAGTGGTGCTTACATCACTTACCTGAGGGCCCTCCATGATTGGAAAGTAGAAGAAGGGCACCTCTCTGTGATGACTTGCTTTGTTGAGATCTGCAATTATTCTCCTTTTTTGAACCCAACAATCCAGTTTGTTGGTTGGGTTCTCAATAGCAATATTTTCAATAAGATGGTTAGCAAGAATCATAAAGAATCTAGTATAATAGACACTTTTACCTCTCTTATTAACTTCCCCTAACTTATATCCTAGTTCATGAAGGGTTTTTAGCACATAAACGCAGCGAAAACGTAAATTTAAATCTTAAAAAAACCCAAACCCTCCGCAGGATCCATGCGAAAAATAATATTTAATTCGTAGTTCAGTATATTTACCTTAAGAAGCTTTACGTTAATGGAAAGATGGAGGTCTTTAATGGCGATCCAAAAACGATGAACGGAGATCCTTAGCAGCTGCTCCTCAAGTGTGAAGCACTCCACCGGTATCCACCAAGAAAACGATGTAATGAAGGAGGAGGAGATGGAGAGAATTAGGGTTTTGTAAATCTTTTTGGTTAAGGCAAAAATAGGGTCTATAATAGTATATTTATAGGCAAAATTTTCAGCTGAAAATTTTCTAATAAAATATTATTATTATTAACCCTTTATTATTCTCATTAATAATTAAAACACCTTTTAATTATTAATCATTTTTCTAAACACTTTAGAAATAATTCTCTCTCTTGATTTAATTTCCAAAAATTAAATTCTTAATTAATAATATTAAGAACCTTTTCTTAATTAATTTATAATCAATTAAATCTCATTTAATCAATTATTAAATTTGCCAATTAATTATTTATTTCATAAATAAATAATTATCAGCCATAAATAAATTTTCTTCGATATCTCATATCGAGCTGACCTCCCTGCCACATCATACAACTTTTGTAGATGCATAAGGATAGTGTGAGCATCCATATGCTCATGTTGCTTCTGTAGCTCAATGTTCATGGAAGCTAGTATGATGCATTGAGCAACATTTGCATCATCTATCCACTTACGATACACAACCAAAATGTTCACCATTATGTGCATCGCTAGCAGGTTCAGTAGGCTTAGGTGAGTCAAGCACATATTCCAGCTTCTCAACCCTGAGAACAATTCTCAAGTTTCGAAGCCAGTCAGCAAAATTAGGACCAGTCAACTTGTGAGCATCTAGTATACTCCGGAGTGATAGTGCAGAAGACATAACGAATATAGTAAATCTGTAAATGATGAATACATAACAACACTTAGCAAATATTCAATTTCATTTTAAGACACTATATGAATCGGGTCTTTATTCATAAGTGGCTCCCACTAGTTTATCTAATTTATACAACCCCTAAATGAAAATTAAGCATTTATAATGCTAGTGGGAATATGGATCCTACATTCCATCACACAACCTCGGCTGTAGCACGAAACGTCATGTGATGTTCAATAGGCAGACAACTCTTGTCAATTACATCTTATGTTATTCCCTAATAAAACTTTAGCCTCTTGAATAATTGAGTCACGGCTGTAGCACGACAAACTCAATATTCTAAGTCAAGTCTAATCCAACATTTCGTACAATTGAATCAGTCTCCAACGGCCCACGGCTGTAGCACGTACCGACCTTTAGATTCTAATTCAATGTACACATCTCTATGTAATAGAAAAGTATTTCTTATTTCAAAATCAAAGCCCTCGGTTGTAGCACGAAACGACAATGATTTAAAAATAAGAACCACTTTCTACCATGTTGGAAGGCTATGACCAACACAAGCCCGTTGTGTCATTGGCCAATTACTACTTGATATTATTTAATTTTAGAGGGATTATATTACATTACAATCATAATCATATTATAAAGAGATTCTTCCTTTTAAATTAAATATTTCAAATCAATAATCGATAATCAGATGATTGCCAGATCGGGTGGAGCATTGTCAAGAGGCGTCACTTAATAACCCTTTCTTACAGATAAAAATCTGTTGTTGACAGAATCATCCTTTCTCTCAATATTGAAAATTCATATTCAATTACGTGTTTCATAAACACAAGAATCTCATGATCGTATTCATAATATTTATTGTTAAGGCAAGAAACGATTCCTATTCTAGATTTTCTAGAGCACGTCTTATATTGATTTAAGTTCACCTAAATCTATCATCGCATGGTAAATATAGGCATATATCTCATATATAAAATTAAATAAACAAGTAAATGTAAAGTGCAATAAAGTAAATGTGTTTAGTTATGGCCCCATCCTATGTGATCTTTATCAAGCTCATGATAAAGATCAAGGTCAATCTAATATGGTGATGGAAATAAATACAACTACTTATTACATAAGTCTTCTTCTTTGTTTAGACTTCTTGTATGCCTCGTCTTCTTCTTTGTATCACCTCCATTGGATAGCCTTCTTGAGTCTTCAATTACATTACATGATTGAAAGTAAAACTAATCTAATGAACTTACAAGAATAACTCGAGTTACATTCAAGATTTATGATTACAAAGATTGACGACATGCAAGTCGTATTTAAAACCAAAACCAAAACCATTGCACTAAGGTCGAAAGGCCATAACCATCCACCATGCTCATACAACACATAAAAGCATGTTAAAACACATAATCTGATTTTAACATATCATATTATCCATGATCTAATCATAAAAAGAAAATATGACAAAAATCAGAAAAATCAGAATCAAATCAGAAAAACAAGAATCACTGTTTACGGGCAGTAAACGACGTCAAACGCCTTACAGACGAGTCGTTGATGGCTTTAGCGATCAGTTTTGTTCAGACGCTCGTTTACCTATGGAATAGTCCATAGGGTATTCGTTTGCGTAAATCGGACATCAGACCCAGATTTCAGTAAATCTGCAACAGCCAATTCAGAATCCGTATCTAATATGATTCTCATAATTAGAACAAACATAAATCATGTATATATCAGTATATATACAGATTACATAATCACCTTATGATTATACAACTCACATGAATATCATATATTCAAAACCATACATATATAAGCATATTATATCAACATCAAATCATGGCGAATCACGTACATGCTCATATATCGAAAACAGTTAAACACATAAACGAATTAAAAACTTTTCGCAAGTAGCTCTGATGCCATTGAAGGGTTTTTAGCACATAACATAAACGCAGAGAAAACGTAAGTTTAAATCTTAAAAAAACCGAAACCCTCCGCAGGATCCATGCGAAAAATAATATTTAATTCGTAGTTCAGTATGTTTACCTTAAGAAGCTTTAAGTTAATGGAAAGATGGGGGTCTTTAATGGTGATTCAAAAATGATGAACGGAGATCCTTAGCAGCTGCTCCTCAAGTATGAAGCACTCCACCGGTATCCACCAAGAAAACGATGTAATGAAGGAGGAGGAGATGGAGAGAATTAGGGCTTTGTAAATCTTTTTGGTTGAGGCAAAAATAGGGTCTATAATAGTATATTTATAGGTAAAATTTTCAGCTGAAAATTTTCCCATAAAATATTATTATTATTAACCCTTTATTATTCTCATTAATAATTAAAATACCTTTTAATTATTAATCCTTTTTCTAAACACTTTAGAAACCCCTCTCTTGATTTAATTTCCAAAAATTAAATTCTTAATTAATTTATAATTAATTAAATCTCATTTAATCAATTATTCAATTTTCCAATTAATTATTTATTTCATAAATAAATAATTATCAGCCATTATTAATTAATTCCTCCACCATTAAATCATTCTCTTTTATGGTGTGACCCTGTAGGTTCAATATTAAGCCGGTAGTAGAAATAAATAATAATAAAACTATTTTATCATTATTTATATAAATTCTCTAACTCATTAAATATGATTAATTAATTAATCATATTTATTCTATATCGTGAGGGATACTTCTCAACATATCGCGACTATCCGGATAATACGAATTCACTGCTTAAAATACCAAGAACCTATTCAGTGAGTAGTTACCGTACAATTAATTCGTTCTACCCTGCAATGTCACGATTAAATATAAGGCATGGAACATGTGTCAAGCCTATCTTATTTAATCACTTACTTTCCCATTCACTATGTTTAGTTCTATTTAATGTAAATTAGAAACTCCTTTCTAATTTCATTCACTCTGGCCAGAGATTCCTGAACTAACATAAGTGGATCAGCATTGAACATTCTCTTCCTTCACTGGAAGGGGTAGATCCTTTATTGATCATACACTATCTTCGTGTACAAATTCATATACCCAGTAGAACCCTTATAATTGTCCCTTGAGACTAAGAACTAAACCAAAGCATAGTTCAATGTACACAAGATGACTATGATGACCTCAAGTCTAAGGATACTTGTACAACTATCACTATGTGAACAACTGCTGACACGTGAGTGAACTCCATCAGTTGTTCAGCTGTGTGAGTCATGTTCAGTAAACTTATTCTATAATAAGCACCTACATACTAGCTATAGTGTCACCACACAAATGTCTATGAGAACAGACATCCTTCATAATGAAGCAAGCATAGTATGTACCGATCTTTGCGGATTATTAATTACCAGTTAGTAATCCTACGACCAGGAACTATTTAAGTTTAGAGTTATCATCTTTTAGGTCTCATTATTATAATCTCATCACAATCCATAAAAAACTTTACTCTAAACTGTGGTATATCTTATTTAAACATTTAAATAGATAGAGCCTGCAATAAAAACAAAACAAGTCTTTTATTAATATCAATGAAATCAAAACAGATTACATAAAAGTTATTCCTAAATCATCATACATGATTGGACTTAGGACACATCTCTTTCAGTTCAAACATAACCATGTCACTGAAATTATGATAATTATCAGTAACTAACATATAAAGCATGTTAAGCATGGCAGTATTAACAGAATCAAAATTACTTATTTTACCAGAAAACACCTTGGTAACTACATCACACAAATAACTTCATTCCTTTCTAAGACCTAGCCTTCTAATCTCACTTAACTTAGAGGTAGGAAGTGCATAGCCAATAAAATTAAGCATAGTAACTAAATTAGCATCTGTTTGTGGAACAGTAGTAGTGTTTTCAGGAATCTTAAAGCATGCTTGAATTGTGTCACTTTTAATACAAAATTGCTTACCTTTAAGTGTGAAAGTTATGGTTTTGTCTGTAGACTGGTACACAACAGTTGTCCATATCTCCTCCACAACTTCACAGTAGATTGTGGGTAATTCCAGCATATCATAACTGAGTTTATAACTTTTCACAAAATCCATCATTTTGTGAAAATCTTCAGATGTCGGAATTTCCTTATTCACAAGAGCTACAAAGTTGTTCTTTTCATAGATGAATCAAGACTGAGACATGATTCTGACTATTGGTGCCATTGTTAAAGTAAGGGAATTTGTAGAGAGAAAGAGAGTATTTGCTTTGGAGAAGAAGAGAGTTAGAGCAATTGATTTGAGAATGATAAAAGAAAAGAATGAAAATGAATTTTGCTTTTATACTATCTCAGAAATAAACTGTCAAAAGTAATAAAGTGAAATAAAGTAACCAATCAAAATAGCCCAAAATAGCCGTTTAAAATAAATAAATTGTCAAAATTCTGTCAATTATCCGTCGTGATATACTTACAGACTGTAAGTATATCCGATGGATAATGTTCAGAGTTCCAACGGCTATGATGAAAGCAATTCGACGGATGAGAATAAAACAATTATCCGTCGGGTATAAAATAATCCAAAAAAGTAATTGATTTTTATTAAGCTTTTTAACTTTAACGGATGATCAAACTCGATGGATAATGATCATCCGTCGGGATGTAAATTTTGACTTATCCAAAATTTCATCTAAGACAGAAAAATCAATTAAGTTTATGGCTGCATTACAACTTGCAAAAATATCTGAAATGATTTAAGAATAATTAAGCATACCTAACTCACTTACCAACCTGGAAAAGGTGGATTTATCAAGTGGCTTGGTAAAGATATCTGCAAGCTGCTTTTAACTTGGAACCAAATGAAGTTCCACAGTACCATTCATCACATGTTCCCTAATGAAGTGGTATTTGATGTCTATGTGCTTTGTTCTTGAATGTTGTACCAGATTTTCAGTGATGACAATTGTACTTGTGTTATCATAGAAAATAGGAATTCTGTCCACTTGTAGATCATAGTCCAACAATTGGTTATTCATCCATAAAATATGTGCACAACAACTACCAGTAACAATATATTCAGCTTCAGCTGTAGAAGTAGAAACTGAATTTTGCTTTTTACTGAACCAGGACACAAGCTTGTTTCCTAAAAATTGACAGGTTTCTGTTGTACTTTTTCTATCAATTTTATAACCTGCATAATATGCATCTGAATAACCAGTTAGATCAACCAGAATCTCTAGGGTACCAAATGCCAAGTTTTGGTGTTCCCTTGAGATATCTGAAAATTCGCTTAATAGCTAATAAATGAGATTCTCTAGGATCAGCCTGAAATCTAGCACAAAGATAGGTAGTAAACATTATATTTGGCCTACTAGCTGTTAAGTACAGAAGTGAGCCAACCATGCCCCTATACCTTGAAATATCCACAGACTTTTCAGTAGTGTTTAATTCAAGTTTAGTTGTAGTGGCCATGGGAGTTTTTACAGATGTGCAATCCATTAGATCAAACTTCTTTAAAAGATCATAAATGTATTTGGTTTGACTAATGAATATTCCATCACTAACTTGCTTAACTTGTAAACCAAGAAAGTAAGTTAGTTCTCCCATCATGCTCATTTCATACTTACTTTGCATCAATTTGGCAAACTTTTTACAAAGTTTTTCATCTGTAGAGCAAAATATAATATCATCTACATAAATTTAAACAATTATACTAGAGCCATTAATATTTCTAAAGAATAAAGTTTTATCAACAGTACCTCTTGTGAAATGATTTTCTAAGAGAAACTTTGTTAAAGTGTCATACCAGACTCTAGGTGCTTGCTTCAATCCATAAAGTGCTTTCAAAAGATAGTAGACATATTCTGGAAAATATGGATCTTCAAAACCAGGAGGCTGACTGACATAGACTTCCTCCTCTAAATCTCCATCCAAAAAGGCACTTTTGACATCCATTTGATAGACTTTGAAATTGGCATGGGCTGCATAGGCTAAGAAAATTCTGATGGCTTCAAGTCTTACAACTGGAGTAAAAGTTTCATCAAAATATATCCCTTCTTATTGACAATAGCCCTTAGCAACCAATCTAGCTTTGTTCCTGATTACTATGCCATTTTCATCCATCTTGTTTCTAAATATCCACTTGGTGCCAATTGGATTCTTTCCTTTAGGTTTGGGTACCAGCTTCTATACCTTGTTCCTTTCAAATTGGTTTAGCTCCTCCAGCATAGCTAAAATCCAATCAAGATCCAACAAAGCTTCTTCTACCTTATTTGGTTCTTCCTTAGAAAGAAATCTGTTATATAGACATTCTTCTTGAGTTGCTTTCCTTGTTAGAACTCTAGAAGATGCATCACCAATGATGAGCTCAAAAGGATGATCTTTAGTCCATTTTCTCTGTTGTGGTAGATTAGCTCTAGATGAAGAGGCCTCATTGTTGTCTTGATGTGTGACTGAGTTTTGATAATGAGAAGCTCGCCCTGACTTTGTGAATCTTTGATTTGAGGAAGGTGTATTATTTGTAGGTGGTCTGTTTTGACTCTCAGCTTCACTTATTGGTTCGACGGATGATGCACTTTGTATCTCGACGGATGAAGCTGATTGTCTCCCGATGGATGAGGTAGATTGTCTACCGACAGATGAAGCATTTTGTAACTCGACTGATATTGAATTATGTGCTTTATTAGTTGTAGATTTTTCTGCATTATCCTTATTCACTATTTCTTGATCACTTTCATCATCACTGTCATCACTAACCAGCTCAACATTATCAAACTTGAGGCTTTCATGGAAATCTCCATCTTGCGGTCCTTCAATCTTTTTATCATCAAACACAACATGTATTGATTCCATAACAATGTTGGTTCTTAGATTGTAGACTCTATATGCTTTTCCAACAGCATATCCAACAAAAATTCCTTCATCTACTTTGGCATCAAACTTCCCATGTTGATCAGTTTGATTCCTTAAGATATAACATTTGTAGCCAAAGACATGAAGAAAATTTAGAGTTGGCTTCCTATTCTTGAACAACTGATAAGGAGTCATGCATTTGGCTTGATTAACCAAAGAAATATTATGAGTGTAGCATGCAGTATTCACAGCTTCAGCCCAAAAATATGTTGGTAACTTTGATTCTTCAAGTATTGTCCTTGCGGATTCAATTAGAGATCTGTTTTTCCTTTCCACCACCCCATTTTGTTAAGGAGTTTTAGCTGCAGAAAACTCATGCATAATTCCATTCTCTTCACAAAATGATCTCATCATAGAGTTCTTGAACTCAGTTCTATCAACACTCCTGATTCTTCTCACTTTGAAGTCAGGATGATTGTTGATTTGCCTAATGTGATTGATGATGATTTCACTAGCTTCATCTTTGGACTTTAGAAAATATGTCCAAGAGAACTTTGAGAAATCATCTACAATTACTAGGCAATATCTTTTCCTTGAGATGGACAACACATTGACTGGTCCAAACAATTCCATGTGCAATTATTGCAAAGGTTCTTCAATTGTTGAATCAAGCTTCTTTCTGAATGATGCTTCGATATGCTTTCCTTTCTGGAATGCATCACACAATCCATCCTTAGTAAACTCCACTTGAGGAATACCTCTAACCAATTCTTTCTTAACAAGCTCATTCATGGTCTTGAAGTTTAGATGGGACAGCTTCTTGTGCCATAGCCAACTTTCATCTTGACTTGCTTTACTGAGAAGACAAGTGACTGATTCTACATTTGATGAGTTGAAGTCAGCTAGGTACACATTTTCTTTTCTCACTCCAGTGAGAACCACTTTGTTGCTTTTTTTGTTTGTCACAACAGAGGCTTCTGAATTGAATAAAACTGAGTTGTCTTTATCACAAAGCTGGCTGATACTCAACAAATTATGCTTGAGACCATCCACTAGGGCAACCTCTTCAATGATGACATTATCTTTTGAAATCAAGCCATATCCCACAGTATAACCCTTGCTGTCATCTCCAAAAGTATTAGTTGGGCCAGCTCTTTCCTTAAACTCAGTGAGCAGGGTAGAATCTCCAGTCATGTGCCTTGAGCAACCACTATCCAGATACCAAAGATTATTTATGTTTCCTTGCATACATCAAAATCAAATGAAGTTGATTTTGGTACCCAAGTTTCCTTGGGTCCTTCCTTGTTAGCCCTTTTCTTTGGTTTCTTAGATTTGACCTCATTTGACTTGGGGATATCAGATTCATCCTTAGTCATTTGAGTTGGACCCTTGAAACCAGTCATTAAAACAGAATTATCATGCACATTTTGATTAACAGGAAAAGGCATGTATTTGCAAACATGTTATTACAGTAAGGCATGCTAAATGGCATTTGAGGCATACTAAATGCAACATAATAAGGATTAGGTGCAAATGGCATAATAGCAAACTGTGCATTTATATTCTGTACAGGCATAACATTCATAGGCATGGCAGTCATGTTGGTCATGTTTGATGAAGAAGAAGGTGCAAATATGGGAGTAGGCATAACAAGTTTGCAATTAACAGACAAATGATTAACACTACCACACTTAACACAGATTTTTCTTGGAGCATATTTATCAGGTGTGTAGTTGTTATGTTTGTTAATTTCTACTTTCCCATTTCTATTGTTTTTCTTTTTAGCTTCTGTTTTAACCTCGATCTTTTCTAATCTGTCATTCAATTTCTTGATAGACAGATGCCCAACATTAACTCTCTTTTCCTTCCTGACTTGACTTGATTCTCCTAGAACAAAGTTTTTAGAGACTGATCCATATTTCTCATTCAATTTAACTAGCTTGTCTTTGCTAACTAGTTTACTCACAGCCGACAGATGTGGCTCCTTATCTCTCGACGGATAATCCTTTTGATTATCTGACGGATGATTTTCATCATCCGTCGAGTCCACATCTGTAGATAGTCCATCAACCAAATTGGAATCAAACTTCTCTCTACTCTTTTTCCAGGCTGCATCACAAAAGGACTCAATACCTTAAACTTTAGTGATTTAAGCACGGACATCTCTAGATGATTTCCATGCCTTAATCACTTCTTGCTCTCATTCAAGATGCTTCTTTAAAATCTCTTCTTTCTTCAAGGACTCAGTTAATTCATCCTTAGCAATCTTACACTCAATTCTCAATTTCTCAAATTCAATAAACTGAGACACTAGCACATTATTCCTCTCACTTAAAAACAAATTGTTTTCTTTAATTTTAGCATTTTCCTTAGTGAGGGACTTAAGTGTAACACGCGGGTAATATAATTCTATAGACATATCATTTATTTCACCATTACACTCAGCTTTAGATAAATGTGCTAGGTTAGTGGTGATTACCTGATTTCTTGAAGAACGTGTCTCTGTTTCATCAGATTTGGCCATTAGGGCTAGATTGACATAGCTTGTTTCATCTTCATCCAATCCATCTGCAGCCCAGTCATTCTCCTGTGTGATGAAAGCCCTTTCCTTTTGTTTGAGTAACTCAAAGTATTTCTGTTTATAATCAACAGGCTCAAACTTCTTTTTGCTGGAGTAAGACTTTCTACATTCACTGGCAAAATGACCCGCCAAGCCACATTTGAAACACTTGAATTTTGATTTATCAACCATATTTTTGTTTGGCTTGGCTGCTACAAAATTCTTCTTGAATTTGAGCTTGGAAAATCTCCTAGATAAGAATGCTAGATGTTCATCAATTTCATCCATGTCATCTTGGCTCAACTGATCTTCATTTTCAGCTACCAACCCTTTACCCTTGCTTTCACAGACCTTTAAAGTAGACTCAACAGCTTCTACCTTCATCTCTTTCTCCTTCTCTAACTCAGCAACCAGTACTATGGACCCTCCTTTCTTTCTTCCTTTCTCCATCCTTTCATCTTGCTCTATTTCAACCTCGTAGGTTTTCGGGATTCCATACAGTCTCTCCAAGGTGAAAGCCTTGTAATCTTGTGAATTTCTCAATGAGACTATCATTGGCTTCCACTCCTTTGGGAGAGATCTAAGGAACTTGAGGTTAGAGTTTTTTGTTTGATAAAATCTTCCATGCAGTTTTAGAGCATTTAGTAGCTTTTTAAATCTACTAAATATTTCAGTAAGTGACTCACTATCTTCACAGTGGAAATGCTCATATTGCTGAATGAGGAGCTGCATCTTGTTCTCCCTTACTTGCTCACTACCATCACAAATAATCTGGATTGTGTCCCAAACCTCTTTGGTTGTTTTACAGTTAATGATGTTATCAAACATATCACCATCAACTCCATTGAACAATATGTTCATGGCTTTTTTATCATTCCTGACTTACTCAATATCATGATCTGACCATTCATGCCTAGGTTTTGGAACATATGGTTCATTGCCAGTTGCAGCTCTCATTGGTACATGAGGACCTCTCTCTATGCAGTCCACATAGGCCTCATCTTGAGAAAGAAGATGTAGGTGTATCTTTACCTTCCAGTGGTGATAGTTGTCCTTGTCCAGAAATGGAATTTTAACTCCAACATCCTTTTTGTTCATCTTGTTGTTTGTTGTAATCTTTAAACTCTTTGTACTTCAAGAGCTTGCTCTGATACCAATTTTTATTCTCTAACAGTACAACAAGAATTACAGAGGGGGGATTGAATGTAATTCTGGCTTCTTTTTTTTTTTTAAAGTTCTAACTTAATACATATAACAGTGTTTGATTTGCTATTGTGCGGAATAGAAAGATAATTAAAATCAAAACACTAAGTAATAAAACACAAGGCTTTAAAACTTTCTGGTGGATTTGAATGTATCCACCAGAGATATATATATCAGAATGAGAACCCTGTGAAGCTTTGAATAGCTCACAGCTGCTTTACAAGTTGAACAAACAAACTACAAAGAAATTCTTGTAGAATACAACTTGATATGTTTCTCTGAAAATAAAATTGCTTAGTTAAGTGTTCTACTTGCTACTCTTGGTTTATATATCACCAAGTTACATGATAGTAAGACAAGATAATAAAATAAAATATATCTAGCCTAAATCCATGCTACTTCACTACTCTATTCCAGCATCCTTGAATATCTTCACATTTGCATGGAAATGGTAATGCTTCTTTGTTCTCAAAATCCTGCTTAACAGGCTGCCACATTCCTTTTGCAAACTCCCAACGCATGTGACTGTGTTGTCACTGTCAATAGCTATTTTGAATTTGATCATCCGTCGGGACTATGTTGGTTTTCCGTCGGGAGCTATGATGATTATCTGTTGGGAGCTTTATTGATCATCCGTCGGGAGTCTTGTAGATCATCCGTCGGGAGTCTATCTACAACTTGACTCTATTTCACTTATACAGAGTTACAAGACATTTCATATTTACTACTAGTCAACCTATTCTGCATATCAATCTAGTAGTCAACAAGACTTAGAGAACCCTACACAATCTACCATACTAAAACATGTTGTTTGCAGAAATATGCTACAGTACTTATTTGTTACATAAGCTACACTCTCGATGGATGTCAAATTGTCATCCGTCGGGACTATAAAGTTCATCCGTCAGAACTATATTAGATCATCCGTCGAGAGCTACACTCTCAATGGATGTCAAATTTTCACTAAGTTAAATCTACTAAGGTGTTTTGTTTAACTTATCATCAAGTTCACAACATATTCCTAACACATATGTTGAACAGTTAAATCCTGATTCACTAACAAATCTTAATACAGTAAATCCTGAAATCACTCCAAGCTTTGATGAACCACATGACAGTGGAAATTCTTCAAATACTGAAGCATATATTGAGGGGGAGCAATATTATTCAAATCCAGAGTCTTTTACAAGTGATTTAACTCAACAAATATCAGTAAATAAGTCATCAGAATCTCATTCCTCAAATTCTGATGAGTCAAATACTGATAACAATGGTAACACTGACTCAGGGGGAGCATCAGGTCATGATAGTGGTACAAGTCAAAGAAATAAAAGAGAGTTCATGGATCAAGGGGGAGGTTCTTCTTCAAGGAGTCAACTTCCATCTGTAAGAAAATGGTTTAAGTCACACACACCTGACTTAATCATTGGAAATCCTGATAGTGGTGTAAGAACCAGGAAAGCCACTCAAAACGAATGTCTCTACCATTATTTTCTATCTCAAACTGAACCCAAGAAGGTGGAAGAAGCTCTTCAAGATGCTAACTGGATAACAACAATGCAAGAGGAAATTAATGAATTTGAAAGGAACAAAGTCCAAACTCTTGTGCCAAGACCAAAGAACAGATCAGTTGTTGGTACAAAGTGGGTGTTTAGAAATAAAACTGATAGTGAGGGCATTATTACAAGAAATAAATCAAGACTGGTTGCAAAGGGCTATTCACATCAAGAAGGCATTGATTATGATAAGCCTTTTGCTCCAGTTGCAAAGCTTACTATAATCAGAACTTGCTCAAGATCAAGCAGGAACTTGCTGAGGAGACACAGAGTGCATCTACTCCAAATCCTGAATTCCAGACAACTACTGATGCACCTGTGATTCTGTCTGATTCTCCAGTGAAGCAATACAACAAGTGGGCAAGAGAAATCTCTCATAAACAAGTTGAAGAGAGTGTCGAGGGGCTATAAGGGAAAGGTCTTTTCCCTGGATCAAGCACACAAGAACCTATATCTTAAAGGGGTACAACAGCTACATCTCCTGATCCAATCCCACAAGAACCTGCACCTCAAAGTGGTGCAGCAGATGTTGAAGAACAAGAGACTCTGAATAAAAAGTCCATTCAACAATGGCATGATGACGAAATTGCCAAAATTCACGCTGAAGTCTCTCAGGTCAAGAATTTATGTAGGTAATTTGATCCTGTAAGATTCAGAAAAACAACTGTTTTTCAAGAAGAACCTGCTCAGGAGTCTATTACTGTAATTATGGAGAAAAGTACACAAGAACCTGGGTGCCAAGTCATCTAGCAACTCATGATTCTCCAGCTATACAAAAACCATTGTATCAAAGTTGTAATGAAGGCTTCACTCCTACCGCAGTTACTCTACTAATAGATGCTGAAGGCAGAATTCACCTATCTCCACCAACTGCTGATATCTTATCAGTTCCTCAACTGAATGTCTGCAAAGAAACTGAATCTTCAGATTCAAAAGGTATAAATACTGATTTTACTTTATCAACATTAATTTTTAATACTAAATTTGTCTTATCAGCATTTATTATGCATGTTATAGATCCTGTTGGTATGATTATTTCTAAACCTTATTTAAGGACTGCCTCTAGTTGTATGACCACATATCACCTATATTTAGCCACCTCTTATTTCTATAGGACAAATTATCTGAGCTTTTCTGTGAGTTGTGTGAAAAGATTTAGAGAAAAACAGAATTAATGAGAGGCAGAATCCTTCCTGGAAAAAGGAGAGATAGATAAGAGTCAGGATTTAGTAATCCTTGTGATGAAACTCTAACTATTGAAAGTTATGAGATGTGTGGTGTGAGGATTAGTGAGACTACTTTAAAAGAATATAGAGATTAAGTGTTACTTGTTATATTTTGAAGGTGCACAGAGTATACAAGAAACAACTTCTGAACAACAGTCTGTTGACCCTTGGATAAACTCTGTGTACTAAGTGCTGATTATCTCCCTGCAGATTTAAGTACTGATACTTTCCTGCAGTCCATTCAATCTACTATTCCACCACCTGTACCCATCCCTGTTTTTGCTGAAAAATAGTCCATTCACTCTACTATTCCATCACCTGAAAATTTCCATGTTGTTACTGAAGTTGTAATAGCACATCAGTCCATTCATTAAGATTAATCCATTACAGGGTCATCATGGCACTCTACAGGAACTGAGGTTCCAAAAGTAAATTTTGAAGCTTCAGTTCATTTATCTACAATTCTTGAAGATGGGGAGCTCAATGTTATAGTATGGAAGCTTCTGAAGCTGCTAGATCACATATAACACCAATTTCTGATTATATCTTACATGCTGAAGCTGGAGATGAAGTTCAGCAGATAGTTAAAGATCCAGTTGTAAATGAAGAATCTATTGATGGTGAAGAAGCTGATACTTTAAATACTCTTATAGATCCCGAGGAAGATCTATTCTTCCCTACATATATGCCTAAACATGTGAGGCAACAGAAGCTTAAGGAGTTGGATGTTAAGAAGAAGCATGATTATTTTGATAAAATCTGGAATGCTAAATGGAAAGATGTTGCATATCCTATTTCTATAACAAATGTTGTTGAACATCTGGAAACAGCTGAACAGAGAATTCAAAATCCTGATATGCTGAATCATCTGAAAGCATCTACTCTGGTTGTAAGATCCTTTCATATAGCTCAAAAAGCAACTACTTCTCAAATCAATCAGATCAAAGAATCTTTGATTGCTTCAAGGTTGACTACTCATCAGGAAATTCAGAAGCAGATTGCACCAATTATTGTCAGACAGGCTACAATTGAAGCCAATCAAGCTAGATTGGAAGTTAAGCAAACTCAAATGTCTGAACAACTTACATAGATACATAATTCAATGGAGTTGATTCTTTCTCTAATGCTTGGTGATTATGCCAAAAAGGGGGAGAAAATTGTTAAATCTAAATGCAAGCAGCTGACATTGACAAAAACTGATGATGAAAATCCTGATGGAGATAATAAGGGGGACAGAAGGATATTGAAAGGAGAAGAGGTGAAGAGCTAGTTGGAACTAGTGGTTCATCAAAAGCAATCAATAGGTGTCAATCTAGCCAAGGTGGAGAAGGTAGGAGAAGTGAAAGAAGAGTTTAATATAAAGAACTGACTGTGATTACAACAACTCAACAAACTCTGAGAGTCACAACTGCTGATGAAGACCAAGGTATTCAGGAGATAGAAACTGGTACAGAAGCAAGTCAGTAACTTCAAACTCTGAAAGTGAAAGGTAGAAATACAACTATATTCTACAAGTACCCAAAGATTCAAGCATTTGACTCTGAGGTGAGTAGAATAATATTTGAGAAAGAAAATCATGAAGTTGATCTAGAACAACTAAGGCAAATGGAGGAAGATTTCAAGAATTCCATGAAGACAACAAATACTGATGTTGCTGTTATCTCTCAAGATCCATATGAAGATGATCCTTCTAACAAACCAACCAAGGGGGTAGTCATAAGGGAGTTGAGTCAGGAAGAGGCTGAAAGACCTCTTAGGTCTCAAGCTATCTTAACTGCTAACAATATTCATAAAGGGAAAGAGAAGATATGAGAGAAGTCCAAGCCTTCAAAGTCTAAAATCAAAGCTATTGCTAAGAAGAAATCGGTATCTAAGGCAACTAAATCTCCAACACTGATAGATCCAGTCTATACAGTAGCTCAAGCATTAAAAAAAAGAGTTGAAGAAGAAGAAGAAGCCGGTCAAGCTCATCAAAGAAGGAAGATTCATGGAGCTGACTAGGCTGAGAAATTGAAATTAACCTCTGACATTGCTCAAGTTAATGAATAAGCAAATGTTGTTATTCAACCAATCACAACCTCTGATACTGCTCATGTTGATGATTTTTCAAACCTAATTCCAGCTGAGTTATCAAATCCTCATTTTGAGAATATAGTCTCTGATAAGCTAGAATTAACTTTTGAAGAAAAGAGAAAGTTATTATGGGAAAGCAAGAAACCTGCACCTAGAAGAGATTCTTCTGAAACATTAAAGAAGATTTACAGTGGAAGTTCTCATGCTAGAAAACCTGGAATCACAAGTGGTCTGGGAAGGTTAAATGTTGATCCATCTGTAGGAGATGCTTTGATTCTAAGGAAGCATGCTAATCTGGCAGAAATTAGAGACAATGTGATGCTTGAAGACTTATAGAAGATCATATCAGTACACATTATTATTGATCTTGTTGGAGAGAAAATGATTTATTTTCTGGAGTCTGGGAGAAGATTAAGGTTGACATAAGAACAATTGAGAGATAAACTATGGTAGAAATTAGAACTTGTTGCTACAATTCTCAAGGTAATCAATCCTGTAACTGCTAGATGGTCTGAATTTATAAAGAACCCGATATAGTTAAAGCAGAGAGGAATGCCTTACAAATCTAACTACATTCCAAAGTACATTGATCAAACTGAATATGTTGTTGATATGTTTATGGAGGAGTTAAGATAGAAATGAGTCTAGAAAGATAAGTCTTAACTTTTAATCCTGTTGGAAAGAAGATTGGGTTTTCTAGAACTGGATGATCTATCTCTAAGAAATTTACAGTTACATGACCTCAGGGCTGCCATATATTAGAATAATGAATCAACGGATGGATTGAAAGAACACAAACTGTAATAACCCCAATTTTTGGAAATTTTTGTAACCCTTATGAATAGTGATTTTACTGATTATGCTGAATAAGAAAACTTTTCATGCCACACTATGTAGGGGTTCTTTTATCGATATTCTGAGATCTTATTAGTACTCTATATGATATATAAGTGTATGTAAAGATCGTCAGAATCCAAATTCGAACACTTTGATTTTTCCCGAAAATCCACCAGATACAGAAATAATTGAGTATAAGGTAACATGATTAAAAAGGGTTTAAATTCAAGGATTATAAGAGCGGATCATAAAAAGGAATATAATGTATTGAGAAAGGTTAAGGGAACTCAAGTAATAAGATCCCGAGTATGATCCCTCAAACGATAAACGAGAACGAAAGTTAAGCGAACCGTATAACAGATCAGCGATCATTAGCAAGTAATTATGAGTTAATCAAGGAGGTTAGTGGATGATGATATCATCACACCAACAAGAGGAATACAAGTGTAACAAGATGACATAAGTGGATGACATAATCATGACAAAATGGGAAGGATTTGTTGGTTGATAGTAAGCCACACAATTTTTCCATGGTAAAAAGCTAATTAACAACAAAAGGAAGCAACCAAGCCCAAAACAAATCATAACACAAAAAAACACAAGTTGACTTTTCATTTCCAAGCAAGAAGCTCTCGGCTTCTTCTCTTTTTCAAGAAGAAAAAAATCCAAATTCAAGTTCCAAGCTTTGATAATTTGTTAGGTAATTATCCAAGGTTCCTTAAGCATAGATATAGCTATCCAATGAATCTAAGCTTCCATTTCCTTCACAATCTCTTCCAATAATTCATGGAAGAAGAGAGTGAATAGTGTTTTCAAGATCTTGAAAATTTTGATCTTGTGTTTTTGTTTAGATATAGCTTTGGTAAGGATTTTCAAGGGTGATTCCAAGCTCCTTAGTTACTTTTACTCACCAAGGAAGGTATAATCTCATACCCTAGCCCTACTTTTGTATATTTAGAGTTTTTTTGTTTGGAATGGTTCATGAGAAGCATGATTCTTGTATACTTAAAGTGTGGTTGGATTTGTAATGAGTTTGAAGTTGTAAATCTTGATTATTGGTTAATGAACTTAAGTATAGCTTTTAGTTCATGATTGGGAGTAGTATAAATTGGAAATCTTGAGATGTTGGGGCTGTTGTAGTAAATTATGGATGGAGTTTGGTTGTAGTAATGATTGTTGGTTGATTTGTGGATTGATTGGAGTGGTATAAATTTGGTAATCGCGTAAACATAGTCGTCATAATGCCCGATTTACTTTAGACTGTTTTTGTTCTTAACTTCAGGACCCATGAACTCACTGTTAGGTTTTGACCATTGCCATTTTTAGATAGTTCATGTTATGAGCTTCATTTTGATATGTGGTTCGCTTGAATCTGATGTACGGTTTAGGAGAAACGACCGTTTTAAGTAACGGCGTTTCGCGAACGAACCATTACCCCTCGCCTTACTTTGAAACCTTGGTTAAGGTCCTTAAATGACTAATTGGAGTATGAAACAATTATGTAAAGTGGATTAGGCAGTTGGAAGAGTACTCGCGAAAGAATCGCCTTAAAATTCTTAATGGTTAATTTATTAAAAATGGTTGAGCCGAGGGTACTCGAGCGACTTAAGTGAATCGTTAAGCGCAAAAGCGAACGTTAGGGTCTAATTGGTTAAAGTCTAGATTCTTAAGCGACTTTGGTTTAATTCCAACTTATATGTTGTTCATAGGTTACCAGACTCGCCCCAGGCCTTTTACTACCCTCAGTCGCTCAGGCAAGTTTTCTACCCGTTATACTGTTGTTGTGATGTATATATGTATATGCATTATCTTGTGATAAGTGCATGATTATTATTAGCAAAGTCTTGCGATATATTGGAGCATATGATATGATATTTATATGCATGCCTGTTTCGTAATCTTGATATCTAATTGTTGATTCAAATGCTTATAAGTTGCATAATACATATGCTAGAGATAGGCAGTAGTTGCGTATACCCTTATTATAGGGGACCCAAAGGTGAATATTTTCTAAACCGGGAGTCGATGTTCCCGAGTATATTATATACATATATATTTAAATATATATAGATATAGTTTTCAAAACTATTAATCAAATAAGGTTTATTCGATAACTTTATTTTAATTAATGAATATTAGTTTGAATATTCATTCGAGGACTTATGACTCCGCTTATTTATTAAATAATATTCTTTATTTTATTAAAGAATAATATTTCGATAATCAAACTCATTTTCGATTATTCAAATAAAGATCGTACTTTCGTATAAGTATATTTTTGGTTATTTATTATTCATTTCAAGTATGAGTTTTAAAACTTCTACTTCAAATTATTTTTATAAAGATTATCCTTATGGGAATATTATTTAAATAATAATATTCGGATATTTTCTAATATATCGGGACTGATTTATTTCATTAAATCAGCATTACTCCAAACATTCTTAAAAATGTTTTCGAGTCTTCAAAATGATTTTTAAAAGTTAGAGCGGATCCCAAAACTCATTTTTATATTTAAGATCTTCCTTTCGAAGGGGATTTAAATACTCGCTCAAAACCTGAGGGATTCGGCTCTGTGGTGTATTTTATATTCGCAACGAGGTTGTTGTTTTGAGAAAACATTTTGATTACTTGCCCAACGTTCGGGAAGTAAGTCCATCTATTTGAGTCGGCATAAGCAACATGGGCTCAGTGGGCGTCCATGAAAGTGTAAGTGGCTCAGTGGGAGTCCATCAATGCGTAAGTGGCTGAGTGGCGGTCCAGCATAGGTCCTAATGCGGCCAGGGTGATGACCAGTGGGGAATTCGTCCATCTACTAGTAGAAAAGGTTACTTATTGGTATTTTTGCCTGATCAGCAAGATATCAGGTTTATGCCAAGGTTTTCTCCTTTCCAAATTCATTGGATATTACAACTCTGTTTATAATTTTCATAACAGAGGTTTTCAAGGAGTGTATGAAATGTATATATATATAGGTGTATATATATATATATATATCGGGACTTAATGAAGTATCTCGTAACTTCATTATTTATAATGATATTTCAAGGATTGAATCTATTCAAATCTTATCTTGTAGTCTCATCTATGTGATGAACTTTTGAAACGGATTATACCTTGAACAATGGTAGTTCAAGTAGTATTCGGAAAAGATATAAGTATATTGGAGTATCTTGTAACTTCACCTTTTCAACTTATATCTGGTTAATGATTATCTTATGTATGACAAAGATTTTCAGAAAAACGTTGAGACAAGGTTAGATATATGAGATCATCTTGCAACGATATTTTTTTTATATATAGTTATAAACTGGAACTCTGTGTATATTATACATGGCAGAGGATTTTAAGATTTTGAAAAGTATGTATGCATATATACTAAATATTTTGCGACTTGGTCGCATTAAGAGATCAAACTTGGTTCATTTCTTTTTGACCAAGACTTTCATGAGTGCTATGAGAATGCTCATATATTGTAAATTATTATACATATTATTTTGGTGGGCTTGTTGCTCACCCTTACTTTCTTCTTTCATCACACAACAACAGATAGACAAGATGAACATGATCAAGCTCCCAATTTATGAAGGGTTAGGAAACGTTCTGTTGTTTCCTGTAGGCGTTGATGCCGTTGTAGCTGAGGTAGGAACTACCAATAGGCTAGGCTTTCAACTTTTGATGTGCCAGACTTATGTACATTTATGAACTGTAATAATGGCAAAGAATATGTAAATTTATTCAGAAACCCTTTTGAGGTGTAATGGCTTATAATTATGGAATAAAATAACTTGTGTTATTTTTGGATATTCATCTCTGAGACTATAACTTGTGGTGTGTGTGTATATTGTGGGGTCATAGTACGCAGTAGTTGGTTTATTATTAAGATTAAGTATTATTAAGGGAAATGGAACTCGTGACAACCCGGATCCCCGACCCCGGATTTGGGAGTGTTACACAAATAGAGGATGCAATGGTATTTGGATGTAATGGAAGAAAATCTGATGAGGAAGTTTCTTGAAGATTTTTCGGACTGTGTTAGAGTTCAGAATGAAGAGTAAAGTCTGATATTCACTGAAGCAAGAATGAATATGTTTACTTGATTTTCGCATTTAGATAGTTTTGACATCATCAATTGAAACTTGTACATATTTTCATAATGCACAAGTTGGGAAGACTGTTAGATATAATAGATAATATCAGGACAGAAACTATCAGGAGTTCTTATCAGAACTTTATATCAGTATTTATTGAAGAGTGATGTCATTAGTACTTATATCAGTACTTGATGATCAGCAGTTGATGTCATCAGGATTTATCACTTTAGTAGATATTCCAGGAGGAAAAGGAAAGCAGAAATTCAAGGCGGTGAAGGAATTTATCTTAGAAGCAATCATACATGGATATGTAATAGGTTTCCTTATTGTAATAGAATATGATTCCTTATTGATTGTGTAATTGTGCACTATATAAGCATAAATTAGGTTTATACTTTATGTGTTGCATACATTGATATATCATTCGCATAATCTAGCATCCCTCAAGGATAATTGTTCATCCTTTGAGAGAGTACTTTTCTAATCAGTTTTTATATGTTAATATAAAAATTATTGATCCTGTTAAAGCTTTATCAAATTGTTTGCATAAACAGACCTAACATATATAGCATAAATTTGGGAGATGTATGCATTGATGAGTGCGCGACCACTCACACAATTTTACAAAGTCAAAAATAGTTCTCAAAGTTGACTAAAACCAACTCATACTTTTGGATAATTTCGGGAACATCAAATATCATAGAGGGTTTTGGGAAAGCCAGTTTTATACTATCAAATGAGACGCAAATTCATATACATGATGCTCTATATTCTTGCAAATCCACTAGGAATCTTCTGAGTTTTAAAGATATTCGTCTTAATGGTTTACATGTAGAAACCACTAGAAAAAATGAAAAAGATTATCTTCTTATCACCTCAATCACCTCAGGACATAAGAAGATTTTAGAAAAAGTACAATCAATCTCATCTGGATTATATGCTATCGAAATTAGAGTAATCGAGTCTCACAGTATCACTACTACCAAAATTAAAGATCCAAAATCACTCAACCCTTGGCATGAAAGACTTGGTCATTTAGAATTATCCATGATGCGTCAAATTATAGAAATTTCTATAGGACATCCCCTTAAGAATCAAAAGGTCACACCGCGTGATGAACTTCCTTGTTCAGCATGTTCTTTGGGAAAACTAATTGTTCGACCCTCTCCAATTAAACTTCAAAACGAGTCTCCAGATTTCTTAGAAAGAATTTAAGGTGATATATGTGGTCCTATATATCCATCATCTCGACCATTTAGATATTTCATGGTCCTAATCGATGCTTCAACTAGATTATTTCATGTTTGTCTACTCTCGACCATAAATACAGCCTTTGCCAAGCTTCTTGCTCAAATAATCAAATTACGAACCCAAATTCATTTTAATCCTACCAAATCAATTCGACTAGATAATGTCGCTGAATTTACATCTACTACTTTCAATGATTATAGTATGTCAGTAGGAATCTCTGTCGAACACCCTGTAGCTCATGTGCATACCCAAAATGGTTTAGCGGAATCGTTAATTAAAAGACTTCAGCTTATTGCACGACCCTTACTTCTAACATCTAAAGTACCCACATCTATTTGGGGTCACACAATAATTCATGCCGCAAATATAATTAAGATAAGATCATCTGCTTACCACAAACAATCTTCTCATGAATTAGTTCTTGGTCAAACCCCTAATATTTCATATTTTAAGATTTTTGGTAGTGTCGTATATGTTCAAATTGCACCTCCACAAAGATCTAAAATGGGACCGCAAAGAAAAGTACATATATATGTTGGTTTTGATTCGCCATCTATTATAAAATATCTTGAACCATTAACTGTTGATGTCTTTACTGCTCGATATGCTGATTATCATTTTAATGAGTCTGTATTACCTCCATTAGGAGGAGATAATGTTTTGCATAAGTTAAATTCTGAATTGTCATGGAATGCATCATAATTAAGTACTATGGATCCACGTACTAAATAATATGAATATGAGGTTATAAGAATCATTCATATACAAAATATTGCTAATCAAATGCCAGATGCTTTTAATGATTCAAAACATGTCATAAAATCACACATATCTATTGTTAATGCACCGGAAAAGGTTAAAATCCATATTCATAAAGCAGTTTCTGAAGAATTGGTTGGTAATTCAAAATCACGCAAGAAGCGTGGTAGACCTGTTGGTGCAAAAGATGTTGTACCACTAAAACAAAATTTGACTTGACATGCCCCTGAAGTGGCAAGTATTCCAGAAAATACCTCAGAAGCGGTATTACCTCCTGAAGACGTTCGACCCCCTGAAGTGGCTATATCAAATATCCCACAAGTGGTATCACCTCCAGAAGAGGTTAAAACCCCTGAAGTGGTTGTGACAAAACCACTAAAAGTGGTATTGCCTCCAGTAGAGGGTATTTCGCGAGAAGTGGCACATGTTGTTAGTGTGTGTGCCCTAGAGACAACACTATTATGTTTATGTTATGAGAAATTTGGATTATTAATTATGAATCTATGGATTATTCTTTAGTAATTTATTATATCTTTATTTTTCGCAATAAAATGTTAGATTAATAAATGTCCTTGGAATATGATATGTAAACCTATATCTCTAAGTACATGACTTAGAAATGAGATTATGAGAATAGTATTGATATTCCTAAAGGTCCCTAGTCAAGTATTATTGTTAAGGGACGATTATAAATACGTTGAGACTAATGTGTTTGTTGACTGATGATCACATTTCATTGATCATAGGTATGGTGATACCTAAGTCAAAACAAAGGCACATGTATTAGATACATGGTGCTGGATTGACCCGTTGTGAGATACTACATGTTTATAGTATCATAAGTTAATCTCATAGTGATAATGATGTATTGGTCCTTAGACCTGAAGTTATTATATCTCTATACGAGAAGTAATATACTTTGATACTATTGAAAGTTATCCTTGACCGGGTAATAATAAAAGTGGACATTGGGTATATTACGAATCGTATGAGAAAAATGAATGATCTAGATGGGATTTAACCCACCCATATTAAAGGAGTGATATTATTGGCCTCTTGATTGAGTAAGACTATAAAATGCATGGTTGTGCTCAAATACTAATTTGTTTAATAGTTTACTCATTGATCAAGGAAACAAGGATTAAACGTTAACAGAGAATGACATAATGCATGCCTCGAGTTTGATCTATAATATAAGGCTAAAGGGATTATATTACGTTATTCACGAAAGGTTTAACTGAATCACCAATAATTATTATTATTTGGGTAGCAATGATTTATCAATAGATGTCACTCATAGTTTATAATTTTATTATTAGAAAATAAAAGTATTACTAACATAATAATAACCTAAAGGGTCACACACAAAGAACGTTTAAAATGTAGTGTTATTTAAATTATGTATTTATATATTTTATTATTATTAATTCAAATTTAATTATTAAATTAATTAAGTGAGACTTGATAAACTATATCAGAATTCGAATTTAATAGTAATAAATAAAACCCAAAATCGGAATGGGTTGTTTTCAGAAGCCCATTAGGTTAGGGTTAGATATTAATCCTCTCTCCCCTATATATACATTAAGATGTATATTTTTTAAGGTTACTTGTCACATTACGTCTAGAGAAAAACCCTAGCAGCTCTACATCTTAGAGAGGCTAGAGAGAGAGAGAGAGGAAGACGTAACCAAATTGGCTAGTACCGGCTCCGGTGGTCGTTGGACGATCGGACGTTCGTGTGGATACCTTAGAGAGTAGATTTTCGCAAGGAGGGTTGTTGTGGTTCATCAAGATCATAACTTCCATTACAATCATAGGAAAAGCTTTATTTAAGGTAAACATCTAATCTCCGAATTAAATGTCTTGTTTCGCATGGATCCTGCGTTTAGGGTTTCGTTTTTCATATTTATTTCTGATTTTTCCGCTGCGTTTGTTCCATGAATCCCAACAATGGTATCATAGCTACTTGCAAAACATTTTAATTCTGTTGTATATTTACAATTTTGATATATGTGAGCATGTATATGATTTTTGGTATGTGTATATGCCTGTATATATAATTTTAAATATATATATATATGATATTCATGATGTATTTTATAATCATGTGATGGTTGTATGTATCGTTGTGTGTGTATATATGATATACTTTATTTTTATTATGGAGATTGTATACGATACAATTTCTGAAAAAGCTGAACAGATTTGGTGAAATCCGTGTCCAGTGTCTGATTTTTGCAAATGATATGAGTTTCCCGACTGGAATCTGGTCACTGAGCAAGACTGACATTGTCAGGTTTGCGTCTGTAAGCCATTGGATATCGTTACAGGCCTCTAAACAGCGATATTTAGTTTTTATAAAGCTAATTTTAATTTTCTGAAATTTGGTAAATATGTTGTGTTGATTATATAATCTGAACTATGATATGTGATACCATGTTATGATTATAAGTGTTTTGTTATGTGTCATGTGATAGCATGATGTATGGTTATGGCCTTAAGACCATTTAGTTAATGTTTTTTTGTTTATGGTTTTGGTTTCTAAATACGACTTGCATGTCGTTTATTCTTTATAATTCGTTTATCTCGAATGTAACTCGAGTTATTCTTGTAATTGTATTAGAATATATTTTTTATTATTCTATGTAATTATTAATGGAGACTTTTAAGGAAGAAGGTGGTCCAAAAGAGAAGGAGCAACTATGTAAGAAAGAAGAATGAAGACTTGTAATTGTATTTATTTTTTCACCATTGATTGACCTTGATCCTTTCATTAGCTTGAAAAGGATCACATAGGACAAAGGTCATAACCAAGCACATTTACATACCGCACTTTACATATTAATGTATGAATGTTTGTGTAGAATAGTTAATGATGCATGCCTTAATTAGATTAATCATACATGAATGTATAAATCAGATACATCACCCATAGCTTGCCTGCTAAACAAGATAAAATCTGTAATGACTCAAGATTTTAAAATTTACGAATAATTATGAGATTCTCGTGTTTATGAAACACGGAATAAAATATGAATCTTCTTTATTTCCGACATGGGGCGATTTTATCAAAAACGGGTTCATTGAACTTGTAAGGTTGTGGGTTTTAAGCGAGAACGATATGGCTCCCTCACTACCTGAAATCAAACCATTGACGAGTATTGATTTGAAGTATTTTATTAAAGGAAAAATTGAGAATCTCTTTATGATGGGATCATGATCGTTTTAATACTAACAAAACCCTAATGTTTATATTAAGTTGTTTAGATGCCTTCCAATATCTCCAACGCGTTAACCCCTAGATCGATAAGGAGTGGGTTCGCCAGAGCGAAGTACTCCCATCTATTATGGGATGGTGTGTTGAAGTATATGATACTTTTTAGACCTTTGGGTTAGACTTAACTAAGTTACCACAATAGGATTATGAACTTAGAGGCATAGAGTTTGGTGAGATTTATTGGAGAAATACGAATAAATGTTGTTCCACTGAACTATCCAAGTGTTATATAGTTGATATAATTGACAAATATTGTCTACCTAAATAATCTTGTTTTGGGATAAAAGCCAAAGCTGACCGAAGATATGATGAAATATGGATCTTGCCTCACTAGAAAATATATAGAAGATATTCTTTCCAGATTAATAGTTAGGGCTATTAGTTTGATAAAAATAGTATGATATATATATTTTGAATATATATGAATAATCACTTGAATATAATTTAATAATCATTTGTACACTAATTTATCTTATTCATTTTAAACATTGTAGATATCAAATGGCAAAAATTCAAACAACTTCTCTGTGCGATCAGTCCTTGAGAAGGATAAGCTGACAGGAACAAACTTCCTTGACTGACAGAGGAACTTGAGGATTGTCCTAAAAAAAGAGCGCAATCTCTATGTAAAAGATATTCCACGGCCTGCACCTCTCCCTGAAGGAGCATCCCGTGCTCAACATACTATTTATCAGAAACATATCGATGATGACACGAATGTTCAATGTCTCATGTTAGCAACCATGAGTGCTGAACTTCAGAAACAACATGAGAATATGAATTTTTATGATATGATTGAGCACCTTAAATGTATGTTTGAAGGACAGGCTCGTCAGGAGAGGTTTGATACTTTCAAGTTATTGAACGCATGTAAGCAGGGAGAACATGATCCAGTTGGACCGCATGTTCTAAGGATGATAGGGTAATTTGAGTACCTTTCCAAATTGGGTACCTCGATCGCTATGAAGCACCAGATTGATCTAATTTTGCAATCTTTAAACATAAGTTATTCTCAATTTATGATGAATTACAATATGAATGAGATAGATAAGAACCTCACCGAATTGTTGGCTATGTTGAAAACTGCTGAGACCAACATTTAAAAGGCGTCCCCTGCTCCCATGTTGATGGTGAATGTTGGTGAGACTGCGTAGCTGCATGAACAGTTACGTGATAACTCAACATGAGAACAATATTAGAACATGACAGGTTAATAATACTACGATTTCACAAGAAATCAGGAAGAGATGAATACAAGGCAAATACAAAGAATTAAAAGATTAAAAGAAATCTTGAAGTCTGTTTATAGGTCACTGAAGGAAGCTCATTAATATGTTCATGCCTCAGTGAAGAATAAAGGTTAAAGACTTTTAGGGTTTCAGAGATGATGAAGATTCAGTGTATAAGTGCTACCAGAAGATTTCAGTGTATTGGCATTGATTGAAGATAGACAACGTTTAAAGCATATGAATCTGAAGAATTGAAGATAGGGTATAGACAAAGGTTAAAGAAGACAACTGCAGTCTTGAAGTTATACTCACTGACAGGAGTTCATTTATATGTTCAAGCGTCGGTGAAGAACAGTGAATGAAGTATTCAAGATTGTAGTAGCAATAAAGACATTTTCTAAAGTACTAGAAAGGATTCCAGTGAAAGTACATTTATTTATTGGCAGTCAGTGTCTGAAATGATAAAGTTGTTGCAGGCTTAACAATGTAATCAAAGCTATAATGCGAAGACCCGAATCGGGGTTATTCGTCTGTGAACCAGACCAGTTGCACTAGGCGTCAACAGCTCGTGAAAGGAATCTGGGTATTAATTTTAGAAGAATTGTTAAGTTGAGTAACGTTAACGTACTTAGATTGAACTTTTATCTGTTAAAGTACGAGAAGAGGTGCACGGGGTATACAACTAAGCGACTCAAGTGATTGGCGAAACTCAAAGTTTAATTGTAAACTTAAATAAATTTATTTAATGGACTATAATATAATTTATTTAATAAATTTAAATATTTTATAAACTTTAAATAAGTTTATTTTATAAATCTAAATTAGTTTATTTATATAAGTTATATTTAAGTTTATTTTATAAATTAATTAAGTTATGATTTAAACTTAAATAAAAAGAAAAAAGAAAAATAAAATAAAGGGAAAAAGAAAATAAAAGGAAAAAAATAAAATAAACAAAGAAAATAAAAAAAAATAAAAAAAAGAAAAAGAAAAACAAAGTAAAAGAAAACAAAAAAAAGAAACAAAAGAAAAGGAAAGAGAAAACAAAAAAAGAAATGGAAATAGAAAAGAAAAAAGAAAAAAGAAAAAAGAAAAAAGAAAATCAAAAGCAAAATCAAAAATTAAACAACAAGCAACCATTTACATGGTCGCAAGTTGAGGATGAATCAAAGGTTGGCAGAAATAAACTAGTCATCAGTTACTTGTTTTTGTTAGTCTCAGGTTACAGAATATATTCCCTGATCTCAGCTCTCTCCTCAGCCACATATTATTGATATACAAGTCTACACAGCAGCATAAGCATTCAGCAATTAGATTGTTCTGTTCATCTTCTCTCCCAAAGAGGTGGTAAAAATAGAAGCAAAGAAAAACAGAGGAGACACACACTCGGATCTATATCCGTTAATATTCTCACCGGAGTAACGTTATAATGCCCGGTTTCACTCTTGTATATTCATAGGGGCATTATAAACGTTATCCGGTAATTAAATCCTTAGACAAACAAAAGTTAGATCATTGTATAGGATTTAATTTGTTGATCTTTGTAGAAGCTAGGAACTTGGTTGTCCTTAGATTGTAGCCGGTTAATTTATTTACCGGAGTGTAGCAACACCCCTCGCGGATTTGTATACGAATATATATTTCCCCGAATATCTTGTGTTCCACGTTTTATCGTTCCAAATACTATTCACCTCAAGAACACGAAACCACTAACCGAGCACTAAATTTTATATCCGTAAAAGATTCGAAAGAATTTTTTAATTTAGTGATTATCGTATTTAACCCCCCCCCCCCCTTCTACGATAATTCGGGACCTAACAGTGAATAAGGGGAAGGCCAAAGGAAAGGATAAATGGAAAGGCAAGAGGAAGATGGTATCTAAACTAATGCCAATCTAAAACCTGATCCGAGCAAGGCTTTGAAGCCTAAAGGTGGTGTTCCAAATGTTGGTGATTGTCACTATTGCAAGAAACCAGATCATTGAAAGAGGAACTGTCATGCTTATTTGGAGGACCTAAAGAAAAAGAAGAAGGCTGTTGTTGCTGCTTCTTATTCAGGTATTTATGTTATAGAAGTCAATTTGTCTACTTCTACATCTTGGGTATTAGATATTGGATGTGGTTCTCACATTTGTGTAAATGTGCAGAAACTGTAGGGAAGTAGGACATTGGCGAAGGGAGAAGTCAACCTACGAGTTGGCAATGGAGCAAAGGTTGTTGCTTTAACTGTAGGGACTTATCGTTTCCCACTTCGATTGTTTTAGAACTAGATAATTGTTTTTACGTGCTGCGATTTGCAGAAACATTATTTCAGTTTCTAGTTTGGACAAGAAAGGTTTTTCATTTTTGATTCAGAACAATAGTTGTTCCTTTTCATTGAATAATGTTACCTATGGGGTTGCTCGTTTGTTTAATGGTTTATATGTTCTTGATTTAGAGATCCTGTCTATAACATAAATAATGATAATAAACGAATTAAAATGAAAGACTCAAATCAAACATACCTTTGGCATTGTCGTTTAGGTCACATAAATGAGAAACGCATTTCCAAATTACATCAAGATGGTTACTTGGATAAATTTGATTTTGAATCTTACGAAGAATGCAAATCTTGTCTCATTGGTAAAGCGCCTTTTACCGGACAAGGTGAAAGGGCCACCGAACAATTCGTAGTTATACATAGTGATGTATGTGGTCCAATGCGTATGATAGTAAAAGGTGGCTTTTACTAATTCATTACATTTACTAACAATTTCAGTTGATATGCATATGTGTATCGTTTGAAGAACAAATCTGAATCTTTTGAAAAGTTCAAAGAATACATAGCCGAAGTGGAAAAGCAAAAAGGGGAAAGTATAAAAGTTCTACGATCAGATCGTGGAGGAGAATACTTAAGCCTCGAGTTTAAAGGTTTCTTGAAGTAGTGTGGTATTGTATCACATCTTACTCCTCCTGGAATGCCTCAATGGAATGGAGTTTCTGAGAGGAGAAATTGTACCTTACTGGAAATGGTGCGATCGATGATGAGTCTAGTAGATCTTCCAATAAGTTTATGGGATTATGCTCTAGAAACGGCTGCATGTACACTAAACCGAGTTCCAACTAAATCGGTTCAAAAGACTCCATATAAGATATGGACTGAGAAATGTCATAGCATGTCATTTATAAAAGTATGGGGATATGAAGCGTTTGTGAAACGCTTGGTGTCTGACAAGCTAGGACCAAAATTGGATAAATGTTATTTTGTGGGATATCCTGAAGAAAATAAAGGGTATACTTTCTATAATCCTACCGAGAACAAAGTGTTTATTGCTCAAACCGCTGTATTTCTTGAAAGAGAGTTCATTTCCAAGAAAAATAGTGGAGGACTATAGATCTCGATGAATATCGAGTTGTACAAAATAACATTGAACCAGCGTTGGAAAGTGAACAGGATGTACATCAAGATGTTCCTGCTCCAGAAATACAGGTTGTTCATAGATCTAGTAGGGCTCGTCATGAGCCAGAGAGATATTATGGATTTCTCTTGACTCAAGATGATGATGTAATGCTCATAGACAATGATGAGCCTCTTACCTACCAAGAAGCTATGAACAATCCAGACTCCGAGAGATGGCAAGAGGCCATGAAATCTGAGATGGAATCCATGTATCAAAATAAAGTACGGACTTTAGTTGATCCACCTGAAGGGTTTTCTATAGGATGCAAGTGGGTTTTTAAGAAGAAAACCGACATGAATGGTAAAGTACAGACCTATAAGGCGCGGCTAGTGGCAAAAGGTTTCAAACAAATTCATGGTATAAACTATGATGAGACTTTTTCACCAGTTGCTATGGTCAAGTCCATCAGGATTTTGCTAGCAATAGTTGTTTACTACGACTATGAGATTTGGAAAATGGATGTCAAAACTGCTTTCTTAAATGGAAGCCTTGAAGAGGATGTATACATGATACAACCTGAGGGTTTTGTCAATCCCAAGTTTGATAAGATGGTCTGTAAGTTGCTTCGATCTATTTATGGATTGAAGCAAGCCTCAAGGAGATGGAATCGTTGTTTTGATGAAATAGTCAAAGAATTTGGCTTTATTCAAAACGAAGATGAACCATGTGTTTATAAGAAGGTTAATGGGAGCAATGTGGCATTCCCAGTACTATATGTAGATGACATATTACTATTAGGGAATGACATACCTTCTCTACAGGCTGTTAATAATTGGTTGAGAAATAGTTTCTCGATGAAGGACTTAGGCGATGCTACCTATATCTCAGGGATCAAGATCTATAGAAATATATCAAGGAAATTAATCGGCCTAAGACAGAGTACATACGTTGACAAAGTATTGCATCATTTTGGGATGCAAGAGGCAAAAAAAGGATATGCCCCAATGTCTCATGGGATATTGATCTCAAAAGATAACTGCCCTAAATCATTAGATGATAAGGGTCGTATGAGCAAAATTCCATATGCTTCGACAATTGGATCTATAATATATACGATGATATGTACTCATCCTGATGTTTCGTATGCCTTGAGCATGGCGAGCATATACGAGTCTAATCCAACTGAGGGTCATTGGTCAGCTGTTAAGAATATTCTTAAGTACTTAAATAGGACTAAAGATTCATTCTTGGCGTATGGAGGAGATGAGAAGCTGGTTGTAAAAGGTTACACTAACGCTAGCTTCCAGACAGACAGAGACGATTTAGTATCTCAGTGAGGTTTTGTGTTTTGCCTTAATGTATTAGGTCACACACACTGTAGAAGGGGGTTGAATACAGTGTCTAGCACAATCAAATCGAATTAAGAACACAAGTATGAAACACATAATAATCTTATTAATAAAACAGTATTACAATGGAACTGTCCTCTCTCAGTGATGAACAAATATCACGAGAGCTGCTAGGGTTACAATGAATAATATTCTCGATTTAGATAACATATATAGTGTAAACCCTATGTTGTGTTTATATAGACACACAGTTACAAGATAATCTTCTAATTGATATCGAATATGATTCTGCTTCGTAAAATATATCAACTAGTTATCTTTTCTTCCAAGTATTCTATTCTTCATAGAATTATTCTCCATGCATATTTCTTTCTATTTTAGTCTCTATATTCTTTCCTTTCAATCAGCCGCCTTCCTTATCTGAAAGTCTCCAAAAGTCCTGATAAATATCTTCTGATAACTTAAGCTCTGACAACTTAAGTTCTGATATCTTAAGTCCCGACTTCAATATAAATATTGATTTCCAGTTAAGTACTGATTTGTCCTGTTAAGTAATATCTGAAAACTAAACACAAATCATATTAGTCATGACATCACAAATATATCTAACAATCTCCCCCAACTTGTAAATTAGCATAATATACAAGTTTAACAGATATTTGATGATATCAAAAACATTAAGTACAAATGCATGATAATTTAACTAGATACCTACAACTTACAGTCCTTGTAGCTTTACCATCCTTAAATTTTGATTCCAGCTTCAGTGTGTATACACTTCATAATTTAAGTAGTTGTAGATCTTTGACTTGGCTTCAATTTCTGATCTCTTTGATGTCAGGAGTTGTTCTGAGATAGTTCTTCAAAAGTGTTCTCTCAGCATATTCAAGTTCATTGACTATCCTCCTTTTAGCATTTTTCAGTTCAACTGTATCTTCACCAGTTTGAAAGATAGCAGCCCTGATATCATTTATTTTTGCTTTCCTTATATCCTGATCTAGTCTGATGATATAGGCTTTATCAGACTCTAGATTGAATTCAAGTCCCTTAATACCAGAAAATGTAGTGATGATTTTAGCAGTATTAGGCTTCATTTCAACAATATCTCCACAGTGAGATCTGTACTTAGGACAGTATGGGTTGTCAGACTTTACAGAGTAAAGCCTTTTCTGTCTTTGAATATTTGATTTTAAATATCCTGCAGCACCATCCGTTGATCTGTTTTTCACTTGAAGTGGAAATAGAGCATGTTCCAGTTCTTCAAAATACTTCAATGGAATAGCATTCTCCCTGATCTAGAATACCCTCCCATCTGTCATAAAGTATAATATGATATCTTCTTTCAAAACAGAGTGGTAAACCATCTATACAGATTCAAGTTGATTCAATCTTTCAGGAGTTGTTCCTACTCCTAGTTCACTTAAGGAAGTTGGATCATTGGTAGTATTGTTTACTCTCTTCTCTTTAGAACTACCCAATCCTGATTTGTCTCTTGCTTCCTTTCCTCTAATAACTCTTGCATCAAAACCACTTGATGCAGTCTTCAAAAGCTGAGTAGATTGTTGAGCTTTGGTAAAACCAGGTAGTAACATCCTTGAAGGTTTAACATGAGCAATGTCAGAGGTTTCCTTTTCTTTATCTTCTGATATCAAGCCAACTTGAGCTATGTCAGAGGTTGCTTGCTTCACTGTAATATCAAATTTTACTAAGTCCTGATCTTGAACAACATGGGCTCTGTCAGAGGTTGTTTGAATATCCTTTTTCTTCAAAATCAGACTAGTATCTTCATCATTAATTATTTCTTCATCCATGATTGGCATGTATACCTTTACATGTTCATTAATTTTTGCTTTGCCCTTGGATCTTGGATCTACCTCCACTTGTGATTTGGCTTTGGTTGCCTCAGAATTTGTCTTCTCCTTAATCACAATACCCTTAGGCTTTGGAAGTTTCTTTTCAACAATAGAAGCTTTAGACTTGGATTTAACATTTTTTGCTTTAAGTCTGGCTTCTTCTTCCTTTAGACTTTCAGAGTCCATTCCTGGATTTTCTTTAAGAAATAATCTCTTTGAAATTTCTTCATCCAGCTTCTGTAACTTAGGGTCTTGATAGTAAACTATTGTTTCCTTCCCCTTGAGCTTCAGTTTCTGCATAAACTCTTGACTTTCACCCTGTGCAGGAACATTAGGCTTTGTCAGAACTTGTTTACCAGAACTTATTCTTCTATCAGCATCAGAGTTTGATCTCTGTATAGAAGTTTCAGCTGTCCTTGATGAAGAACCTTGACCTTGACCATGACCTCTACCCTTTTTAGAGTTTCCCTGGTCATCATTTTCATCATCCTTATCCTTAAGTACTTGACTAGATTTACATTTGGACATAATCACTTTCTCCCCCTTTTTGGCATCAGCAGGTAGAAGAAAGACAAGCAATTCCACTGAGGATTGGATCTCATTGAGTTGAGTTTGCTGAGAAGCTTGATTCTTTAGAATTTCAGAAATCTGATCTTGTTGCTTCTCCTGAGTCTTTTCAATATACCCAATTCGGTCAAAGGTTGGCTTAAAAAATCTGTTCTTTTCCAATTTTATATTCATATCTTGCTGGATCACTGATTCTTGAATTTTGTTCACCTTGTCATGAGTTATTGAGTGTTGACCTTGAAGGTGCCTTATACTCAATGCAGTAACTCTCAACTGTGCCTTGAAATCATCATTTATCAGCATTTCACCAGCTTTGGCCAGGTGCTCAGCAAGAATTTTTTCAGTAGGAACAAAATCAACTTTGTTCCACTCCTTAGTCCACTCCTTTCCTCTAGGATTTTCACTCCAAGGTACCGGTGCATCCTCTCTAACAAACTTCTTGATTAGATCAGCTTTGCATGGAGCTTGTTGAGGTGCATGTCCAGATGGACCAGCTGCATCAGCATCTACATTTGTAGCAGCTTCACCAGTAATTTCAGTATTGTCAGCATCAGAGCTTACAGAGCCTGCAGTATCAGCATCCTCTGATAGAATAACAGTATGTGAGGCTATAGAGGTTTCAATATCATCCTCTAAATTCTGATCTGCAACTAAGTTCTGATCAACATCCAAATTTTGATGCCCACCTACAATCTGATTTTCATCATCTAGATTCAGAACTGGTGTTGTTGGAATATCTGCATTGAAATCAGCATCCAAAATTGGTGTTGTTGGTGGAGTGAGTTGAGTTGGTGGAGCTTCCAAGTATGGAACCTCAGGTACAACCAAGTTGTGAATATCTATTTCATCACTTGTACCTAGATCTTCAACATGTACTAGATCATTGATTAGGAGACACAGGAGGTGTAGACACTTTCTATGGAATATCCTCTTGTTCTTGAATAGGAGACTTGTGAGCTGATTTAGCAGTAGGAAGTAATTCAATTACTATAGGTTCTGTTGAGATCAGAGATTCCTGACCCCCTTTCTTAGCTGCTGCTTCCAGGACTTCTTCAGAGTGTGATGATTCACTTACAGCCCTCCTGGATCTTTGCTTTTTAAGTCTATTTGCTGAAGTAGAGACTTTGGGAGCTTCATCATCAGTATTTAGCTTTCTAAGCCTTTTGAGGGGCCTAGAACTCCTAGTTTCAGTATCTTTCTGAGAAGAGATCTTCTCAACTTCTACAATAACAGGTTCTGATATTGGAACCTGTTCCTCATTATCTGACTCATCTCTCAGAATATTTCTCTTTTTCTTCTACTGAGACCGAGGTACTATCTTAGTCCTCTTGGGTTTTGAAGATGAAGGCTTCACTGGATGTGCTGAAGGTTGTGGTTGTGTTTGAGGTTGGTGAGAGATGGTAGGTTCTGATGGTAGTTGTGTTGGTTGGGATGAGTTGGTGGGTTGAACATCAGGATAGACAGATGTATAAGTTTGTGGATCAATATTTACCAAGATTTGTTTTACTGACTGAGGAATCTGTAAGGGTCTCAGCACTTGTTTCTTATTGTCAGCATTTAACAAATCATTAAAGGCCCTTTTTGCATGCTTAAAGGGTGAAATTAAATCACTGGCTGGTTGGGGTACATCAGCACAACAATAAGTATATATAAGCTGACAGAATCTAGCAAAGTATACTACATTCCTATCCTATGTCATCCTATCCCCTATAAAACCTAGCACAGCACTTGCAAAATCAAAATGAGTTTGATGGATAAGGGCATACCCGATTTGCTGACTCATGATGGGAATAGCATCAAAGTTGGAGCATTTATTGAAGAATGTCTTAGTGATACAATTGAAAAAAAAGCTCCATTCCTTTCTGATATTTGATCTTTTCAGTTGACCCAGCTTTCCCAAACTTTTCTCATAGCCCGGACTGGCCATAAGCTGCTGTAAAACAGGATCCTCCACTGTTGAGAATGTACAACCTTCAGGTAAGTGGAGAGCTTTACGAACTGCTCCTGGAGTCACCACATGCTCGACATCTTCTGATGTGAAAATTATGCTTGGTGAACCAACAGCACCACCATTATCAAAAAGCCCAGTTCGCCAAAATGTCAACACTTGTTTGCTTGAAATAGTTTGAGATTGGGTCAAAGCATACCCAATCTCACTATTGGCTAATAAATCTTGCACAAAGTGCAGATCTGATAGAGCTTCAGCCTTATTCAAGATTGCAGCATATTTATTTGGTACAAACTTGGCTCCATCAACAATTAAATCCTTGGGCGCCATCAGAAATAAGTGAGAAGTTAGAGTGCCTGAAAGGTGTTTGAGAAAATGTCTGTAAAGAAATCCGTCAGAAAATGTGAGAGAATAAGAAAAAAAGAAAGAGTGAATAGAATAGAAATGTGAATAAAAGATTTGAAAATCTTTTATATCTTTTACTTAGACAACCCACGTGACAACAGTTATTGAGAAGTGAAACAGACCTTAAACCTGTCAACCATGCAGCAGTTAAGACAAAAGTTAATGGGCACGGTAAATAAGTAATGATTACTTTGCACGTTCAGTTTTTCAAAAAGAAATTGTTCCCGCTAAACAAATGATTATTACTGCTTTATCTCACATAGTCCAATATTCTGAAAAATATAATTGTTCAAGTATTGACTTACAAGTAAACCAAGTAAATAAATACTGCCATGTTAGCATCAGAACTTGATTATCATCAAAACTTAAAAGTCATCAGAATATGGCTCCTTAACTCAAAAAGTGAATGTGTATTTCTGTAATTCTTCACACAAATACTGATATAATTTTAACAGAACTTAATCATCAGAACTTGTCCTCAGAATTTATGCAACTGACCCTTAAACTGTTCATCTAAAACAACATTGATCACCACAGTAATTTTCATCATTCATATGGAGTGTAAGTGTGTGCATTAAGCTAAATATCAGACAAAGGGTAAAGTCTGATTCACTTTAGTACATCTTAGAAATAAGGCATAACTCAGAACTTTGCTCAAAATCTGTCATTAGTCTGAAGTCCACTACAGAATGAGTTCATGCATAAGTCCACCTCAACTATTTTGTGCTCATTTTATGCATCTTTTGAAATTTCTTTTTACAGTGGCTTCTTAGTGTAAGTGAGTCACGACTGCTTATCAGAATTTATGCTATTATCAGAGTATTTCTCCAGTAATCAGAGAATGTGAAAAGTCACCAAGAAAATTTATTTTGTTTTTCTAATGCATATTACTTAATACCAGCAATGCACTTGGATTTTCCCTTCCACGTGTATTTTTCTCTAGATCTCAAAGGAGTACCTGATTTTTCTTTTTTTTTCTTTTGAGAAGTGAGGTTTATCATCACTTAGTACATCCATAAGATTTTCCAACATCAGAACTTAACATATAAGAAGCACTATTCTAGTATTTGACTTGGTAATAAGATACACAAAGTAAACCTAACCAAGCTCAATATCAGAATTTGCTTGTGTAAAAAAAAATTACACATAAACAATTACTTCAAACATGGGATCTTTAGTATATTAAAAACAACTAGGTCAGTATCTAGCACAGTTATCCTCATTGGATTGAATAGTCACAGAAACATTCATATCACTATCAGAGTTTAGAAATTCACATCAGACAACAATCAACACTTAAGTAAATTTCAATTTAAGCACATAATACACAAAGATAGTAATATCTGTAAATACTGATCATAAAGTCTGATGTATCAGAACATAAACTAAGCAGATTTAGAGAAAGAACCTGAAACTATTCCAAGTTCATTTACCAATCTTGTAAAAGTAGCTTCACACAGTGGTTTTGTGAAGATATCTGCTAGTTGTTGATCTGTTTGAACAAAGTGCAATTCCACCATACCCTCCATCACATGTTCCCTTATGAAGTGGTACCTAATGCTGATGTACTTTGTCATTGAGTGTTGAACTGGATTACCTGTCATAGCAATAGCACTTTGATTATCACAGTAAATAGGGATTTTAGAATATGTTAACCCATAATCCAGTAACTGACTCTTCACCCAAAGAATCTGTGCACAACAGCTTCCTGCAGCAATGTATTCTGCTTCTGCAGTTGATGTGGAAATGGACTTTTGTTTCTTGCTAAACCAAGAAACCAATCCGCCTCCAAGAAATTGGCAGCTTCCACCTGTGCTTTTCCTGTCAATTTTGCATCCTGCAAAATCTGTATTTTAGTAACCTATTAGCTTACAGTCTGATTCTCTAGGATACCACAATCCCATATCAGTTGTACCCTTAAGGTACTTGAAAAAAAAATTCACAGCTGTTAAGTGAGGTTCTCTTGGATCTGCTTGAAATCTTGCACAAAGACAGGTAGCATACATGATATCAGGTCTACTTGCAGTTAGATAGAGTAGTGAGCCAATCATACCTCTGTAATCAGTAATATCTACTGATATACCAGTATCCTTATCCAATTTTATTGCAGTGGCCATAGGAGTGGATGCACTTGAACAGTCTTGCATTCCAAATTTCTTCAACAAATTTTTGTTGTACTTGACAAATAAAAGTTCTTTATTCATTCTGCTTGACTTGAAGACCCAGAAAATAGCTAAGTTCTCCCATCATACTCATTTGATATCTTGACTGCATTAGCTTGGCAAACTTCTTACAAAGTCTGTCATTGGTAGAACCAAAAATGATATCATCAACATATATCTGCACCAAAAGTAAGTCCTTTCCATGGTTAAGATAGAATAAAGTTTTGTCAATTGTCCCTCTGTTAAATCCACTTTCCAGAAGAAACTGATCTAATGTCTCATACCATGCACTTGGAGCTTGCTTAAGGCCATAAAGTGTTTTATCAAGTCTGTAGACATGATGAGGAAATTTTGAATCTACAAAACCTGGAGGTTGTTCAACATATACTTGTTCTTCCAATCCTCCATTAAGAAAAGCACTTTTTACATCCATTTGAAAGACTGTAAACTTTTTGTGAGCAGCATAAGCCAAAAATATCCTTATGGCTTCCAATCTAGCAACTGGTGCAAATATTTCATCATAATCAATTCCCTCATGTTGAGAATATCCTTTTGCAACCAGCCTTGCTTTATTCCTTGTAATTATGTCATCACTATCAGTTTTGTTTCTGAACACCCATTTTGTACCAACAACTGATATGTTCTTTGGTCTTGGCACTAGGGTCCAAACTTTATTTCTTTCAAATTCATTTAACTCTTCCTGCATTGCTTGCACCCAATCAGCACCTTGAAGAGCTTCTTCCACTTTCTTTGGTTCAGCCTGAGAACGAAAAGAGTGATAGAGACATTCATTTGATGTTGTTTTTCTAGTTCTTATACCTGCTTCAGGATCTCCAATAATCAAGTCAGGTGTATGTGCTTTAGTCCACTTCCTTGCAGATGGAAGATTATCTCTTTAATTGGATGCTCCCCCATGATCCATGCTGTCTCTATCAATATTTTCTGATGCTCCCCCTGAAATTATGCTCTCTAAGTTGGATCCTTCAGAATTTGAGTTTCCAGAATTATCAAAATTTGAGTTTCCAGAATTATCAGAACCTGCCACATCAGAACTTGACGAGCCTATTCTTGGTTCTGATGCTTCTTGAGATGTGGTTGAATCTTCAATATGCTGCCCCTGCACATGTGCATTTTTCTTTGGCATAGTCACCACAGTTTCAATAAAATCAGAGTTTAACCCATCAGAGTTTACAGTATCAGGATTTAGACTGTCAGGATTTACAGAATCAGAATTTAAAACCTCATTCTCAAATCTCAACTGATCATGATCATTGAAATCTTCAAGTCCTGTAATCTTCTTTTCATCAAAAGAGACATTGATAGATTCCATGACAACCCTTGTTCTTAAATTGTAGACTCTGAAGGCTTTTGTAGAAAGTGGATATCCAACAAAAATTCCTTCATCATCTTTTTATTCAAATTTGGATAGCTCTTCAGGATGAGTCTTAAGAACAAAACATTTGCATCCAAATACATGAAAATACTTCAGATTTGGCTTCTTTTTCTTCACCATCTCATATGGTGTCTTTCCATGCTTGTTGATAAGTGTTGCATTCTGAGTAAAACAAGCAGTCTGCACAGCTTCAGCCCAAAAATAGGTTGGTAACTTTGCTTCATCAAGCATAGTTCGTGCAGCTTCAATAAGAGTTCTATTTTTTCTTTCAACAACTCCATTTTGTTGTGGAGTTCCAAGAGCAAAAAATTCCTGCTTGATTCTATGGTCTTTGCAGAACTCTTCCATAATCAAATTCTTGAACTAAGTGCCATTATCACTTTTTATAATTTTCACAGAGTCTTTAACTAATTTATCCAGTTGTTTGACATGATCAATCAAGATAGATGTAGTTTCACTTTTTGTGTGCAAGAAATACACCCATGTGTATCTGGTGAACTCATCCACTATGACCATAGCATATTTATTCTTTGCAATAGACATGACATTCACGGGACCAAATAGATCAACATGTAGAAGGTGATAAGGCTCAAGAATTGAAGATTCAGTCTTGCTCTTGAATGAAGATTTTCTTTGTTTTGCCTTTTGACAGGAATCACAAAGGCCATCAGGAGCAAATACTGATTTTGGCAGTCCGCTCACAAGATCTTTCTTGACTAGTTCATTTATATTGCTGAAATTTAAATGAGAGAGTTTCTTGTGCCAATCTCAGCTTTTTTCAATTGATGCTCTGCTTAACAGACAGATTGCAGAACCATCAGAACTTATTGAAAGCTTGGCTTCATAAATGTTACCATGCATGTATCCTTTCAAAATAACTTTGCATGTAGATTTGCTTACAACTTCACAGTGTTCTTCAAAGAAATCCACATGATAACCTCTGTCACATATTTGACTAACACTCAGCAGATTATGTTTAACTCATGAGATTAGAGCTACTTTTTCAATGATGACATTTCCAAGATTGATATTGCCATATCCCAGAGTTTTTCCCATGTTGTCATCTCCATAATAAAAACATGGGCCAGCTTCCTCCACAAAGTCTGATAGCAGGGCTTTATTTACAGTCATATGTCCTGAACATCCACTATCCAGAACTAGGATATTTTTCCTGTTGCCACTAATGATTAGTTTTAAGAACCCAGACTTGCTTGGATCCTTTGGCCTTTTTAAGTTTGTTAACATTCACATCGGATTTAGCATCAGAGTTTATGTTAACAGTTTTCTTATCAAAATTTACAATATTAGACTTTGCATCAGAACTTACACTAGAAGGAATAATGCTAACTTTCTTTAAAGAATGTTTTATTTGATAATAATCATAGTACAAACTATGATATTCCTTACAAGTATAAATGGAATGTCATAAACTACCACAATGAAAACAGGGATTTTGTGGCCTATATCTAACATACTGACTCTTAACTCTTGATTTTGAAGGTAAGGAGTTTATGTTCTTATTCTTCCTGCAAAAAGAAGCCAGATGGTTAGAATTTCCACAGTTATAACATTTCTTTCTAGGAGCATTAGGAACAAGCTTATAATTATTGCTTTTTTTCACACCTACCTTTCCATTCCTATTTTTCCTAGGCGGCTTTACCTTGTTTACATTCTTAACATCTTTCAGCTTATGTTTAAGCTGCTTCTTTGTCATTAAGCCTATGTTAACTTCAGTTGGCTTATCATGTTTTAGTTTGTCAGAAGTTAATTTCTCTTTAACTTCTGATTTATCAATATCAGACTTTACAGCTACAAACTTAACAGGATTTACCTTTGGCTTTTGTTTAACAACTATAGGCTTAATTTGTTCAGTTCCTTTATTATTCTTATCATCTCCATAACCTAAGCCCTCTTTCCAATTTCCACTACTTAACAAATTCTGAGTTCTTCTGCCAGAGTTAGTCCAAGTCCTGATAATCTCTCTTTCCTTTTTTAACTCAGTTTTTAGAGATTCATTCATTTTAAGCACTTCATCTCTAACATAGAAAGCATCATCTCTATCTTTTTGAGTTTGATGGAACATAACTAACTCTTTTTCTAAATAATCATTCCTCTTTTTATAAGCAAGATTTTCAGAACTTAATCTTTCATATGTTAAAGTTTGATCTCTATAACTAATGAACATGGTTTTCAGATATCTTCTCAACTCAGTAATATCATCAGTATGAAAAGCATAAGTTGTTTGAGGTACCTTTAACTCAACAGCTTCAGAACTGCTATCAGCATTTGCCATCAAAGCATAGTTCACCTCACTTTCAGAATCTGAAGTGTATGTCCAGCTTTTCTTCTTTGTGACAAGTGCCTTGCCTTTGTCACCTTTTCCTTTCTTGCAGTCAGGAGATATGTGGTCTTTCTCACCACAATTGTAGCATTTAACATTTGAGTAATCTCCTCTGTTAGACTTTCCAGCTTTGCCTTCAGATTTTCTGAATCCCTTCTTATCAGAACTTCCACTTTTCCTGGAAAACTTCTTTCCCCTTCTGAATTTCCTGTAAGCTATCTTTGCGATACCTTTCACCATTAGAGAACACATCTTCATCATCTCTTCATCAACATCCATCTCAGATAGACTTTCAGTTTCTGAATCCTCATCACTATCAGAACTTGATGACTCAGTATCCGACTTTGTGATGAGAGCCTTTCCTTTGCCTTTATTTGAGACATCCACTTTAGGGGATTCCTCCTCAGCCTTAAGAGCAACTGTCCTTGACTTTCTCCCATGCCTCTTGCTTCTTTGATTCATCTCAAGTTCATGAGTTCTGAGCATACCATAAATTTCATCAAGAGTAGTTTCATCAAGAGCATAGTTGTCTCTTATAGTAGTTGCCTTCAAGTCCCAACTTTCAGGAAGAGCTAAAAGGAATTTAAGATTAGTATCTTCAAGATCATATTCCTTATCCACCAGTGACAGATCATTCAAGAGTTTGACAAATCTGTCATATAAACCAGTTAATGACTCATCAGGTTTTGAGTCAAAGTGTTCATACTCTTGAGTGAGTATAGTCTTCTTATTTGTTCTTAATTGAATCAGTTCCCTGGCATCTTGTCTCCAAGGCATCCCATATCTCCTTTGCAGTCTTGCAGTTAATTACCCTGTTTGACATGACATTATCAATGGCACTACGCAACAAATGTCTTACCTTTGCATCCTTTATAATAGATGATATATCTTCAGCTGTATATTCACTTTTCTCCTTTGGTACAGTCTGTGTTGGCTGATCTGCAACTACAACAGAGAGCTTGGTTGGCTTATGTGGTCCTTCATTAATTCTGTCAAGGTATTCTGGATCTGTAGCTTCCAGAAATATAGACATCCTCACCTTCCATATGGGATACTCAGAAGGTTTCAGTATGGGAACCCTAATAGTCTCATATCGATTATGGATTTGAGTCTTTGGAGTTTCTTCAGTTTTGGTGGGCTTGGTTGGAGTTTGTGCTTCTTCAGACATTATTGTTTTTGGATCTTTACTGTATGTATGTTAACAGATTGCTCGGATACCACTTGTTAGGTCACACACACTGTAGAAGGGGGTTGAATACAGTGTCTAGCACAATCAAATCGAATTAAGAATACAAGTATGAAACACAGAATAATCTTATTAATATAACAGTATTATAATGGAACCGTCCCTCTCTCAGTGATGAACAAATATCACGAGAGCTGCTAGGGTTACAATGAATAATATTCTCGATTAAGATAACACATATAGTGTAAACCCTATGTTGTGTTTATATAGACACACAATTACAAGATAATCTTCTAACTGATATCGAATATGATTCTGCTTCCTAATATATATCAACTAGTTATCTTTTCTTCCAAGTATTCTATTCTTCATATAATTCTTCTCCATGCATATTTCTTTCTGTTTTAGTCTCGATCTTCTTTTCTTTCAATCAGCCGCCTTCCTTATCTGAAAGTCTCCTTAAGTCCTGATATTATCTCCTGATAAATATCTTCTGATAACTTAAGTTCTGACAACTTAAGTTCTGATATCTTAAGTCCCGACTTCAGTATAAATACTGATTTCCAGTTAAGTACTGATTTGTCATGTTAAGTAAGATCTGAAAACTAAACACAAATCATATTAGTCATGACATCACAAATATATCTAACATAATGGAGGTGATGTAAGCTGGAAGAGTTCAAAGTAAGAGACAATAGCTGATTCTACACTGGAAGATGAGTATATTGCTGCCAGTGAAGCAGCCAAGGAGGCTATTTTGATACGAAAATTCATAATGGGACTGGGTGTGGTTCCATCGATCATAGATCCAGTTGATCTTTACTGTGATAATAATGGAGCCATCGCGCAAGCTAAAGAACCAAGGTCACCTTCCCGGTCAAAGCATATACTTAGGAGATATCACCTTCTTCGAGAGATTAACGAAAGAGGAGATAGACATATATGTAAAGTGCATACTGATGATAATGTTGCAGAACCACTGACTAAGGCTTTGTCGCAGCAAAAACACGAAGGTCACACTAGTTTCATGGGTATTAGATACATGGATGATTGGCTCTAGTGCAAGTGGGAGATTGTTAGTGTGTGTTCCCTAGAGACAACACTATTATGTTTATGTTATAAGACATTTGTATTATTAATTATGAATCTATGGATTATTCTTTAGTAATTTATTATCTTTATTTTCTGCAATAAAATGTTAGATTAATAAAATGTCCTTGGAATATGATATGAAAATCTATATCTCTAAGTACGTGACTTATAAATGAGATTATGAGAATAATATTGATATTCCTAAAGGTCCCTAGTCAAGTATTATTGTTAAATGACGATAATAAATATATTAAGACTAGTGTGTTTGTTGACTGATGATCACATCTCATTGATCATATGTATGATGATACTAAAGTCAAAACACAGGCACATGTATTAGATAAATGGTGTTGGATTGACCCGTTGTGAGATACTACATGTTTATAGTGTCATAAGTTAATCTCATAGTGATAATGATGTATTGGTTCTTAGACCTGAAGTCATTATATTTCTATACGAGAATTAATATACTTTGATACTATTGAAAGTTATCCTTGATCGGGTAATAATAAAAATAGACAATGGGTATATTATGAATTGTATGAGAAATATGAATGATCTAGATGAGATTTAGCCCTCCTATATTAAAGGAGTGATATTACTGACCTCTTGATTGAGTAAGACTATAAAATGCTTGGTCGTGCTCAAATACTGATTTGTTTAATAGTTTACTCATTGATCAAGGAAACAAGGATTAAACGTTAACAGAGGATGGCACAATGCATGGCTCGAGTTTGATCTATACTATAATGCTAAAGGGATTATATTACATTGTACATTATTCACGAAAGGTTTAATTGAATCACCAATTATTATTATTACTTGGGTAGCAATGATGTATTACTAGATGCCACTCATTTTTTATAATTTTATTATTAGAAAATGAAATTATTGTCAACGTAATAATAACTAAAGAGTCACACACAAAGAACGTTTAAAAAGAGTGTTATTTAAATTATGAATTTAAATATTTTATTATTATTAATTCAAATTTAATTATTAAATTAATTAAATGAGACTTGATTTATTATATTAGAATTCAAAAGTAATAAATAAAACTCGAAATCAGGATGGGTTGTTTTCAGAAGCCCATTAGGTTTAAGATTAGGTCTTAATCCTCTCTCCCCTGTATATATATTAAGATGTATATTTTTTAGGGTTACTTGTCACATTATGTGTAGAGAAAAATCCTAGAAGCTCTACATCTTAGAGAGGCTAGAGAGAAAGAGAGAGAGAGAGAGAGAGAGAGAGAGAGAGAGAGAGAGAGAGAGAGAGAGAGAGAGAGAGAGAGAGAGAGAGAGAGAGAGAGAGAGAGAGAGAGAGAGAGAGGAAGATGCATCCAAATCACCTAGTACCGGCTCCGGTGATTATTGGACGATTAGACATTCGTGTGGATACCTTGGAGAGCAGATCTTCGCAAGGAGGGCTGTTGTGGTTCATCAAGATCAGAACTTCTATTACAATCACACATAAGCTTTATCGAAGGTAAACATCTAATCTCTGAATTAAATGTCTTGTTTGGCATGGATCCTGCGTTTGGGGTTTCGTTTTTCATATTTATTTTTTATTTTTCGCTGCGTTTGTGCCACGAATCCCAATACATGCTTCAATGGAATCAAAGGAACCTGAAAATTATGAGATCTCACCGAGTTTGTACATAACGGGAAATTATTGGATCGTGAGAGTATTGAGGTTGATGATGTTTATGCTTTTTCTGTGGCATGTGATATTAATATGAACTCCAATACTGAACCACAAAGTGTGGAAGAATGTCGACAAAGAGATGATTGGCCAAAATGAAAAATTGCAATATATGAAGATTGCAATCCTTGCACAAAAGAATTGTATTTGGACCTGCAGTTTAAACACCAGATGGTGTGATCCCCACCGAGAATAGATGAGTATTTGTACGAAAAAATGAGAGAAATGAAATTGTGAGATATAAGGCCCGACTGGTAACCCAGGGATTCTCTCAAAGACCTGAATTTGATTACCAGGAAACTTACTCTCCTGTGATAGATGGAGTCACGTTTCGTTTTCTGATAGGTATAGCTTGTATGGAAAGATTGGATACACGTCTCATGGTCGTTGTTACAGCCTACCTTTATGGATCACTTGATAGTGATATTTATATGAAAAACCTTGAAGGATTAAAGATAGATGAAACTAAGCCTCGACATTTATACTCAGTTAAATTACAACGATCATTATATGACTTAAAACAGTCTGGTCGTATGTGGTACAACAGGCTTAATGGACATCTATAAAATGATGGGTATGTTAATAATCAATTGTATCCATGTGTGTTTATCAAAAGGTCGTCAATTGGTATTATTATTATTATTGTATATGTAGATGATTTGAATATTGTAGATACTTCCGAAGATATTACTAATGATGCTGCTTATTTTAAAACTGAGTTTAAAATGAAAGATCTTGGAAAGATAAGATTTTGTCAAGGCATACAGGTGGAACACTTATCTTCATGTATACTTGTTCATCAGTCCACTTATATAGAAAAGATTCTTGATAGATTCTACATGAACAAAACTCATCCATTAACGACACCAATGGTTGTTCGATCACTCGAAATTGAAAAAGATCCATTCTGGCCCAGAAAATAATATGAAGATGCACTTGGGTCTAAAATTTCACATGTTAGTATTATTGGAGCTCTTATGTATCTTGCAAATAACACAAGACCCGATATTGCTTTTTCTATTTTTTTCATTCCGATTTTACTGTATTTTTCACCAACTCTCAACGATCGATTTGCATACAATTTGTGTTATATTTCGAAGTAATTTTTTTTAAAAAAATATAGTTTCTATTTTAAAATTATTTTCTATTAGAATAGCCCCTGTATATATATAAATAAATAAGTTATGACTTAACAATATAAAATACATAATTATATTGTGTTTTTCCTGACAAAATATTTTGCCAATTGCAATGAAATGCCTCGGGCATTAGTCTTCATTTATTTGCCTGGAAATTGCAAATGTTGAACGAATTTTCAATTATTTAATTTTGGAATATTGCACACATGTATATTCTAATTCTTAGACAAATGATGGACTCTATTCATCTTATTTTAAAAGAAAATATTTTCCAAAATATTTATCATGTTCTCTCTTCCATGCAAATTTGTTAACTTCAATATTGACTAAATTAAGTCGCAAGACCCTACTCATAAATATTGTTCCCTTGAAATTTAAAATTCACATTATTTAATAATTTGTGTGTGTATATATATATATGTATATACTTGCTTAACTCTTGAAATATGCGTAAATAATTATATACTATAATAAACGTAATGCGGTATAATTTGGTATGTTTTTTTATTGGTTCCGTTATCGTCATTTATGACTGTTGGATCTTTTTAATCAAGTGATAAGATCCGTTCGATTCAAATACTAAAGGAATATACATTACTCAATCTCTCAGGTTCGAACCCCACCGCTGCCAACGAAAAATATTTATATTATTATTTATACAATGCTAAAACTCAAAGGTTCGAACCCCACCGATTACATATATTTTTACCCAAGATTTAGCTTCGAATTCCGCCAACAACAAATATTTATATTAGTATTTATAAATATACTAATAAGGTAACGATCCAAAAAGAAATTTATTATAATTTTTAATGATGTAAAAATTACACGGGTCGTAAAGCTATTGATTATAATTATCTATTTATACTATATTATTATAAGTAACTTATAATTTGGTTATTGGTTAACATCTTTCAAAAAAAATCTAACCATATTTCCCTATTAAATAAGTACAATTAAAAAAAACACAAAACAAAAGGTATTCCCGTACTATTCCACACTTCTACAAGCTACAAGGCTTTACACTGGCGAGACCGGGCACAGCAAGACTTATATATAATAACCGAGACCGAACACAGCAGGACTTATATAATAACCGAAATGAGATATATTTTGATTCAACGGTTTTTTGCTTATTTTATTTAATAAAAATAAATAGTGTTATACATATAATAAACTATTAAAATGCTAAATTATTAGATATAATCTCCTTATCTCGTTGTATTACAACCAAAACTTATCGTATTAAATTACAATCACATGTCCTTCTTATTTCTTTTATTATTTTTATTATAAATCTTTAATCATTAAATATTTATATAAATATATTAATATTAATATATGACTAGATAAATAAAATTTAAAATTTATTTAAATATTGACAGAACTCGTGCATAGCACGGGATATAAGCTAGTTAATATAATATATAAACACTAAATTATATTGTTGTGTGAAAATGAGAAAAAAAAGTATTATATCACCTATTTTTTAATATGTATAAAAATTATAAAATGACTATTAAAATGGGAAAAATAGTACATGGTCTCTTTTTTTTTTCCAGTACATGGTCTCTTTTAATGGTTAAAACAATAAAGCTCCCCTCATAAACAGGTGAATCTGCTTCCGTGCCAACCGCCAATAACTGAATCTAGGGGATGAGCGCGGTGCGGGCGGTGCGGTTTTTTTCTTTAAACCGCAAACCAAACCGCATGTGCGGTTTGATCAAATTTCCAAACCGCAACCGCACCGCGTACCCTCAAAAACCGCATAAACCACACCATAAAAATGCGGTGTGGTGTGGTGCGGTTCACTGCGATTTGTACATTACAAGTTTGAAAATTTTAAATAAATACAGAACTTAAATTAATTAAATTACTGAGTAATATAACAAAGTCGTCAGTATTCTTCAATAATACAGATTAGAAATTCCAAAATTCCACGCTGTAAAGTTTAACGTAGAAACTTGGCTCGGCAATTAAATGAGTTCACTATTAAATAGGTGGTTTTGTACCAAGTGTCTCATTATTTTTGAAGAAACACAAATATGATGATTACCACGTAATAATTGATCTTGTAGAAACAAGAGGATCACAAAGTAAGCACTCCTAGTATGTTAAATGGAATCAAACTTAATAAATGTAATTATGAAATATAATTATTATATATATAAATAAAATATTGCGGTGCGGTGCGGTTTGAACCGCATTTCAGAAATTTAAAACCACAACCCACACCGCACCACGCGGTTTATTAAAAATTCAAACCGCAACACGAAAATTAAAAACCGCGTTTTGCGGTGCGGATTGGTACGGTGCGAGCGATTTTTACGGTTTGTGTGGTTTTCTGCTCATCCCTAACTGAATCCTTTAAATATAGATGTTTCTCATTCTTGCCGACGCTGCCCTTAAAAATATTTTACTTATATTTACCCCTTTCTTTTGTCAAGAAAGTATTAAGTACAATATTAATGGAGTGTAAAATCCATAAGGATTTATCCGGTGTGTACCCTACGTATATGATAAGTACTAAAATTTATAATTTTGGTAAATTTTTGCTAACATAATTATTATGAATATAGGAGATTCACCATTATAAAAAAATATAAGTCAATTAAAACAAATTAAACTTACAAAATTTTATACTTATAAGTATGCAGTCACATTGAAAACCAAATATCTAATAATTAGAAGAAGAACCCACTTCAGCATGAAGATAAGTAAAAATGAAGAAGAAAAGTAATGGGCATGTTAATAATGGGGCAGCACTAAAAGAGCATACCCAAACATGTCTTCCCTACTAACTACAAGAAATAAATAGAATAAACTAGATGAGTGTGGTTAAGAAATGAGTAGTGTCAAGATTGGGATTGTTTTAAAATTACGTGTCATGTGTGATAATGTTATTTTTAGTATTTTGATATGTGAGATTTATATGAATATTTGGAGATCAATTTTATTAATTATATGATGATCAATTAAAATATAGTAGATGATATTTTGGAACCAATTTAAGATTTTACTCCCTCTAATTTTAAATAATTACCGTTTGATTTTTTAACACACATATTTAGGATTTTGACCACGTAATTAAAAATTAATATTTTTAAAATTTTCTCTTTGTGAATTTATGTATTGAATTTATATTTTTGTTCAAAAAAAATGATAATTTTAACTAGATGGTCAATCTCCAAAATATGAATGTCAAAATGTCAAACCGTCCGCAAGAGTTGTCTCGGTTGGTTAAAGAGGGGATAACTATCCTCTTGGTCACAGGTTCGAATCCCACGAGAGGAGAATTTATAATTATGCTTCCTGAGTCAGAGTCTGTCGCTTAAATGCGGTTTACCTTGGTTCACGTGGTTTGTAGGCTATTACGTGAGCCCGTAGGGTTTACCCAGTGCGCAACCGAAGGGTAGCGGTTGCGGAATGCCTACGATAAAAAAAATGTCAAACGATAATTATTTAAAGCAAAAGGAGTATCTGTTTTCGTCCAAAATTTGTTGAATCAAAATTTATTAGAACAGATAATCAAATGTAAGTATAGTGTAAAGTATATATATAGAGGAGGATCTTTTTTATTTGGATAATTAAATCTTAGCCATTAAATTAGTGGGATGGAAGGGGTAAGATGATGACAAGTGTACAACACTATATCAATGTAACAGACTTAAAAAACTTATCCTACCTTACATCTTTAGTCATCTAGTTTTATTATTTTTATTTTGTATGTTTTTCATATTATATATGATGCACATTCTAAATTTAAATTTTTAATTGTTGATTTTAAAGTTATTTATAAATATTATATGTTGAGTATCTTTAGCATTTTTCATATTATTTATTTATTTTTTTTCTTCAAAAATATGATTTAATTAATTACAAAATTCTAAATGATATTTTAAGATATCAAATCATGCTTAAATATTTTTGGAATCTTTCCTTTTACCAAATTTTATTGTAATTTATTTTTCTTGAAATGAGATGTGTATTTTGTAAGTTAAAGAATTTTCATAAATTTATTTTTGAAAAGTGAATAAAAAAGAATGTGTGCACCATAAATTTTATTGTATTAAAATCAATATTTAATATAAAATATTTTATGTGATCCAATTTTATAAAACTCAACAATTTTATTCTTTTAATAAAAAAAATTAAATTGATACCAACAATATATTTTACGAAACAGAATAACACATTTTTATGGAAAAAATTGAAGTTAAAAAATATTTCATGTGCTCTGTAAAAATATTTATAGGTCATTATACAGAACACTAAGTATAAAAATTAAAATACATAGGTTAAAATAATTATAGAATTCATAAAATTTACGGTTCAAAAATACAGAATACTAAGCATAAAGATTACAGTACATATGTTAAAAATACAGAACACTGAGAATACTGAACATAAAATTTATAGTACATTAGATTAAAAATACAAAATACTGAGTATAAAAAATTACAGGTTATACATTAAACATAAAATTTATAGTACATTACGTTAAAAATACAAAACACTAGAACACTGATTATAAAAATCAATGTACATATGTTAAAGATACAGCATACTCAAATAATAATTAAAAAAAACTGTAGAATATATAAATATAAAATACTAGTAAAAGATAGTTTTACAAGAAAAGTAAGAATATATTTCACACAAAAAAATTAATAATTAATAGTATACTTATAATAAAAATTAATAAAAAATATATTAAATTTTTTATATTAATATGAAATTTAATTTTTATTATATTATAAAAAAAGGAGGATATAAGAAAACTATTAAAAAAATGCAAAATTGTAAAGTGTACACTTTGAAAAAAATACAAATTCTCAGCAAAAGTTAAGTGACTCTGAGTCTTGTGTCAGATATATTAGTCAGTCAGAGAGAGAGAAAAAAGATAAGCGTTGTAAAAATAAACTTGTTCATTACTAAATAATATCTTCTTGTTCTTCATGATTTGGCTGTATATTTCATTTCTACAATTAAGAGGGTTACCCACAGACTAGATTTTCATCTCAATAAGAGATCATGATTATTGTTAGGCATCTAGGCATGCCCATGAATCTTGTGATTATCATTAAATCCCATGTTTAATCTGAGTATTAGGAGGAGATGATCCTTAAATATGTAAACATGACAAAGTGGTGTGTATGATGATGATCTGTGTTAATCTTATAGTGAAGACTTTACTTTTCCAGTCAAAGACATGATAACGGAGGACTATTAAGTACACATTTCTGCAATTTAATTCAAACTGTTTGCAATCTGTATTTCAAAGTCTATAGCACATCACTAGACTTCCTGTCGCTAGCCAACAGGGTTTTTTAGGAGAGTCCATAAATTTTATCGTGATAAATTTTTAAGTGTAAAATATTTTATTTCGGTAAAATCTTGGGAAAGTTTTAAAAAAATAATAAGAAAGATTACAAGGTTTTAAAAATAATTTTTGTGGATCTCCTGATTACCCTAATCTATATGTTTTGAAGGTCTGGTTTACAGGGAAACATATCTTGCATACAATCAGTCATACTACAGCATTAATCCATGAATTAAACCTACTGCTCTGTTTATATTTGAGAATTTAGGGGTCAGGGACCCTCTGGACCCCCTAAATCCGCCTCTGATAGGGATGTTCAAAAAATTCGTCAAATCGTGAATCCGGACCGTATCACTGTAATCCGAACCAGAAAAAACTCAAACCGCTAAAACTGTTTTTAATGGTTCGGTTAACCGGACCGTTCACGCCTAAATGGTTTGGTTATGATTTCCAATAAATTTAAACTATTTAGACCAAATCGGACCGTTATATAATAATATATAAAAATTCTACTATTTACCTACAATTTAAGATTATAAATTATGGTTTTGTTTATACGTGGGTGTATATTATAGTAAATATATCAAATTACTTTTTAAATAAAAAATTAAGTTAGTTGTTAATATGTCAGAGTTATACTGTAATTCATATACTCAGTATTATTTAAATTAAATTAAAGTATATGAAAGTTATATTTAAAATAAATATTTATAAATATATATCATAGTTTGCGTGAGTGCGTAGGGTTTACCCAGTGCGCACCCGAATGATAGCAGCTACGGGTTACCTACGATAAAAATAAATTAATAAATAAATAAATATATATATATATCATAGCACTTAAATATAATATATAATACTAATATATAATAAATTTTATATTACATTTACTTAAATAACTGTTTCCATGTAAGTTTAACAAAAAAGAAACAAAAGTAAATGATTAAGTTCAAACTGTTGTTCAAAACCGAACCAATCCGTTATTTTATGGTCTGGTTAGGTTTGATCTCGGCGTTTAATTGGTCTGATTTGGTTTAATTTTTAAAAAACCGTTCTTACTGGTTCGGTTCGAAAAAAATGAGAATCCAGACCAAAACAATAAGTGAAGACCCCTACTAGCAAGTTATTGTTGCAAACTTTATTAAATTTTTAATATTTTATAAATTTGTCATTAAAAACAATAAAGTCATGTTTAACAAAAAGTTACAACAAAGTTTTGGTAAAAATCTTGTTAGCATATGATGATTGGACAAGAAAATAATAATGTTATCGACTAGCATCATATAATCTTTTTAGTTTCATTATTAGTAATTATCATCAATATTACTATGTTTTAATTGGGGGTGAGCACGGTTCGGTTCGGGTTTTCAATAAAATCGAAACCGGAGATCCTCGGTTTTAAAAACCAAAAACCGCAACCGCAACCGAACGACCGGTTTCGGTTTTTTAAATTTTGATTCAGTTATAATCGGTTCGGTTTTGTTTTTAAAGCCGTCAAAAAGTAAATTATAACAACTCCAATAAAATAGTCTGGTTGGTTTAAAAATCCAAGTGCATTGTATGGATTTACACTAATCAAATATTTTATCGGATAAAAATAATGATAGACTTCGAAATAAAATTGTATTTCTCTGATAAAACCTCCAGGCCAATGCTATAAACCTGAAGAAGCAAATGGCCTACCAGACACTTCAAAATAAGTATTAGCAAACAAAATACTAACTTTAATCATAACTATCATTTTACTTTATTAATCTTTCGGAATATCAAACTTTAGTTGAAATATATATAATGAAAAGATATCAGTGTTACTTTGTCAAATAACATAGGGGAGTATTTCCTTAAAATTATCTTTTTCATGTACTATATATTAATATATGACAGAACCATATGACAAAACAATGATAGACTAAACTAATTATAGTCAGAGTCATTAATTTTAATCACAAATTTATATGTTTTAGTATAAATTATTATGTATTATAAAATATAGAATTATATATAATAATTATTATTGGTTCGGTTTCGGTTTTTTCGGTTCGGTTTAACTCCATAACCGAAATCGAACCACTAGTATCGGTTCGGTTTTTCGATTTTTCGGTTTTAATTCGGCTATCTTTTAATCGGTTCAATTTTTATCGATTTTGGTTCGGTTTCGATTTCATTTCGGTTATTCTGCTCGGCTCTAGTTTTAACCGAATGATAAAAGGAAACAATTTTTAGAACTTCTGTCTCAACAATGAACATGGTAAAATGCCTACCTCGTTGAAGATGAGGTCATTGAATATACTTCTGAATGTCCATAAAACTAAAAAGTAGTAATATTTTAAGAAAAAAATAATTACAAGGATAAATTGTGTTATATTCTTATTTGTAATATCATTTTCTTCACAAAACAACTGAGAAATTATAATGAATGGCAAGTTGCCACGTGTCAAGATGAGTATTTATCCATCCAGGAATAAAAAATCATGCGAGAATTTTACTACAATTTGGGGTGTACGTGGTTCATATCGGATCGGATCGGTGTTATGGTAAAAGTCGAACCAAGACGCGAAGAGCGGTTTTAGAAAATTGTCATCCTGCGGTTGCGGTTGCGGTTAACCGCGTCAATTGCGGTTGCGAATTTGCGGTTATTGCGAATCGGTTTGCGGTTCAACCACTTATTTTAAAATAATTAATAATTTGCAAAAAAATAAATTCGGAATATTAATAAATTCAAGTTTAAGTTACGTGATAAATTTATATTCAAAAATAAGATACAAACTAATGCTCCGTGTGGAGTAAGGATATTAAAAACATATAAAAATATGGAGGCGGGAGAAAAGAAAAAAAAGGATAAAAAAAATTATATGTTGATTACATTTTCCATTTGTTTGGTTATATATCTTATAATGATTGTGAATTTTATGAATGAAATCTTAACATTAACCTAAGATTAGTTAATAAATGTGTATACTTATTAATTTATATGATATCAACTATATTTTTAGAAATATATTTTATTATAAATATATGTTGCGGTTGCGATTTTGCGATTTTCAAGAATTTAAAACCGCATCCAAACCGCGAATGAACGGTTTTTAAAATTAAAATCTACAATCAATCCGTGTTTTGCGATTATCCGCGAAATGCGGCTCGATTACGAGTAATTGAACGATTGGGCGGTTGGATGCGGTTGAACGGTTCGTCTCTATACCCTACTCTCTACGGGCTCTTCTTCCTGGATACGTTCTACATAAAAGTACCTCTTATTTTGGTTTTTTGTGCAGCCAAAAATAACTTATATTTATCGATTGAAAATATTAATATTTTAGTCCAAGTTTTTCAAATTACTCATCCCAATTCCCAGGAGCAAGTTCAATACAATATTATTTTTAGTGCTATTATTATATTAAATGACATATTTAAATGCAAATATACATATATCTTAAGGATGCATATTTGCACCATCCTATTACTACAAATATAGAGAAAAAAAATAAACAATTAATTAAACAACTATTATATTGTAAATCACAAAATATCAAAAATATATGAATTAGGCAAAAGTTATAATATTTATGTAAATTTGAAATTAATTATGAAACTAACATTGAAGTGTAACTTTTATTTTAGAAAAAAAATATTTTTAATGTTATATTATAATAATAACTATTATTATTTTATATTTAACATTGGACTTGCTTTAACACCCTTTTTTAATTAAATTTAAATCCTCACATTCGGTAAATGAAACGAGTAAATACTGCTATACCAAATGATATATTAGATATTTTATAAAGCGTTTGGTCCCCGGCAAAATTTATCAGGGTAATTTTAGACAACAAACAGTTTTACGTCCTTGGATGAAAAATTGGATAATTGGATGAGCATGATTTCAAAATTTCTCTTTGTCAATCGTGGACAATACATGCGGTAATTTTAAAAAAAATTGCGTATACCGTGGACCATGTTAACCTACAACAATATTTATTTTATCTGATCACAAAATTACATTTTAAATATAATATTAAAAATAAAATTGACAAAAAATACGAGTCATCTGATCAAATATTACAATAAACTTGGGTACGATGGATATTATCCACTATAAGTGCTTTTTTTTTTAAATATCACGAACAATGTTAACAGGGGAGGAGCCGGGGGGCCAAGGGAGCCCGATCCCCGCCAACTGCGGAATAACCCCAAAATTTTAATATAAAAATTTAAAATTTACTATCAAAATTTTTTTTGGTCCCCCTAGATTTAAAAAAAAAATTGAAATTGAGAATTGATTATACAAAATTTTATTGATTTTGTTAATTATTTCATTCAAAATAATATTGATTAGATGGAAATCATGGAATTTGTTTATTAATCTTAATAATTAATAAATAAACATATAACATAAAAATAGTACAATTTGAAACAAAAAAAAAATTGCTTAAAACTAAAGTCTAAAAACAGAACATACTTGTTTAGTTGTTCTGCTCCGGTCCCAAAACCCCCAATACACACTATACATAGATCAACTTTGATGTGCTTAAATCTCTTCGTCGACAAGGAAAACAAAAAAAAATTGTGACAATGGAACATCATTACCGAGTAGAAATCTTTACAGCTGCCATAGATCAACAATTACAGAAGCTAAACAATAGATTCGGTGAACAAATGACAGAGATTCTCATTTTAAGTGCATCACTAAATCTTAGGAATGGTTACAGGTCTTTCAACATAGAGAACATTTGCAAGTTAGCTGAAAAGTTTTATCCAGAAGATTTTTTGGGAGATGAAAAAATCCATCTACAGTGTGAACTACAACATTATAGGTTAGATATTCCGGTTCATCCAGATTTGAAGAATCTGTCTACTCTTGGTGATTTATGTCATGGATTGGTAACCACAGGGAAAACTGACATGTATCCATTAGTTGATAGACTATTAAGGATTGTCTTAACTCTTTCAGCATCTACTGCAACATCTGAACGAGCTTTTTCTGCTATGAAAATTGTGAAAACAAGTCTTCGCAATCGAATGGAAGATGAATTTCTTAGGGATTATTTAATAGTGTATATTGAAAAGGAGATTGCGGAGTCCATTTCTGCCGAGGAGATCATTGATTCTTTTTATTTGATCAAAGAAAGACGTGTACATCTCAAATAAATCGGTATATTTTGTACTTTTATTTATTTTGATCCCCTATGTTAGATTCCTGGTTACGCCCCTTAATGTCAAAGACATGTAAAAGAAAAATTCAAATTTTGATAATCCAGTCTTCTATCCAATGACGTAGAAATTTTTTGTTGATAACACCTCCATGACACTGACTTGCGAGGAACCGGACTCCATTTTACGTAAAGCACTACAGGCAGCGAGCAAATTGAAAAGGAGCTATAGCCTGTGGAGCGGGTAATGGGGTACATGACATGTGAACATAATATGAAAGAATACGAAAAATACGGATATTGATTTTAATTTTTAGTATACGAAATACAAATATACACGAACATGAAATTACACGATAAATTTAGTATCGGATATGAGTTTCAATTTAGATACACGGAAATTCACGAAATAAATATATTTATAAATTAATATATATAACACATGCATATATTTATGTATATAATATAAATATTTACAAGTTTGTATAAAATACTATGTAAAAAAATATATATTTATATATACACTCTCCATATTTCATTAAATTATACATTAAAATAGATTTTTCTATATATTATATATATTATATTATGTTAAAATCATTTATAATCTGACATGAGTTTTATATTTACGTACATGAAACACGAAATTATACGATGCCAAGGTTCATGACAAGACCCAGGTTGCCGGCTCTTCCCCTGTGCACAACTGCTCGTACGACCACGCGCTGAACATGCGCTTTGTCGATTGTATTCTTCCTCCATTTCTCCTCTCTCTGTTGAATGGTCCAATGCTTGTTCTTTCCCTTTTTTCTTACCAATACTCACCCTTCTCTCTCTCTCTCTCTCTCTCGTACACTAACCCACGGCACTAGACTCGCTCCATTTTTTTCCCCACCCCCCAAGATTCTCACCATATTTTCTTACACATTCATTTCTTGTCTCCTCCCTCTAGGGTTTTGATTCATTTTCACACACACATTTATAAAATGAACAACAAATTGCCACCTGGGCTAGTTTCAAATCTTCAACAAGTTCTTTCTAACAGAAAAGAACCTCAACAAGAATCTACCACAGAACAAACTGCTCCTTTTGATAGAGTTGAAGTTGAATTTGATGATTCAAAGCCCATTGTTTTTGTTACAAATGCTGATGGAATTGATTCACCTGGTCTCACATTCCTTGTTCAGGCTCTTGTTGCTCAAGGCCTTTACAATGTCTTCGTTTGCGCTCCACAGTCGTAAAGTTCTTAACTTTACCATTCTTTTTGTAATGATTGTATCATTTGTGATGTGTTTGAGTTTGATTTTGTCTTGTTTTTTTTCGCTAGTTTGTGCTGGTTTGCAATGTGGGTGTTCTTGATTTGTTGTAGTTATCATGAATTATGGGGTTTTTCATGTGGATTTATTAATGTTTTCTTGATTAGGATAATTATGTTTTGCTTGTCTTGGTTTGAAATTGAATTTGGGATTTTTCGGTGGTTTATTAATTTGGTTTAGGGATAAATCTCACACTGGACATTCGATGACCTTGGGAGAATCAGTTGCTGTTTATTCATCCCAGATAGATGGCGCAATTGCTTATGAAGTTTCTGGTATTGTTACTGACTGTTGCTTTTAAGGGAATTGAGATAATTATGTTTTTTGTTTATAGATTTTGATGGCAATGATGCTTGTAATTTGAAGCAGTTACTGATTAAAATGAGGGTTTGTTTTGTTGTTTCAGGGACTCCTGCTGATTGTGTATCACTAGCATTATCTGGTTCACTGTTTTCTTGGTCTAAGCCCATTCTGGTATGTCTTATTTTAATGAAGTCGGGAAAAACATTATCTACCTGTTATTATTCGTCGAGAAGTTACATTTTCTGTGCACATTTCCAGGTAATTAGTGGAGTCCATAGAGGTTCAAGTTGTGGGCATAATGCGTAAGTGGTTACGGCTCTATGACCGATTCCTGTTGCTTAATACTGAAACATCAGATGGAGAGTGAATTAATTCCAGAAATTATTTCACGTACAAACCTAAATCATAATCTAATAGTTATTTTTTGTCCATAGGGTTCATTCCGGTGCAGTTGCTAGTGCCAGGGAAGCATTATTTAGCGGTGTACCATCTATGTCTATATCACTAAACTGGTGAGGTGAATTTAATGGTTATTGTTTTGATGCTTCGTTATTTCCCTGGTTAATGAAATACATAAAATTATAGGACTAAACTGATCTAATGCAGGAAGAAAGATGAAAGTCAAGAATGTGATCTTAAGGATGCTGTGTCTGTCTGTTTGCCACTAATAAATGCAGCCATAAGTGACATAGAAAAAGGAAATTTTCCCAAAAATTGCTCGTTGAATGTAGATGTTCCCACTTCTCCTTTGAAGAACAAGGTAACTTAAAATTATCATCTAGGGTCGTAAATCCTTTAATGAATCATTCGCTTAAAAACAGGATAAGTTTCTTATATGATATATCTCTTCACACTTCACCACTACTTTGTAGGCTAATTTGGCTAGAATGTTCACAACTTGAGTTATTACCTTTTCCCCAAAAGATATCCAAATTTGCAAAGTCTCAAGTATTCAACTTAAGCATTAAACCTTTATTTTAGACTTGGTAAATAGACTGAGCCATCAGGAAAAGTTGAACTCGTGGGTGCATATGCACAACAAGCAGTTCATCCTTTTTCAGACCTATTTATTGGGAATCCAGATAAAATATTTCCTGATAAGCAAATGTCTATGCTGTTATGTAGCATGTTTACTGTGCCTATAAGTTATTGATTTTTCATGAATTTTGGAATTTGTTAAAGAGACTTCCTTCACATTCTACTCACAATATAATGCTCTAATATCTGGTCAGACTCTTCATACTCCACTAGTTAGTAACTTATAGTTACGATGCAAGAAAGTTGGTCATATCTAATCAGATGAAAACAATAGGTTTGGCTTGGGAGGGCGGAGAATCATAGATATTCTGGAGCAGTGTGTAGTCTTCTCCGTTTGCCCACTTGAGGATTTTTTTCGTCTTACAATTTTACTTTAAGGTATCTAAATAAATAGAGGAAATATTTAGCAAAAAATAAAAAAATAAGTAGAACAAAAACATTGGCATAATGTCATTTGGAAACATTTTTTCAAATGTAGATGTAAATGTTTCCTTTTTCTGTAGCTAAAGTTCCCATAGCATTCAGATGTTTGCTCTTATCTTTCATTCTATAGGGATTCAAGTCAACTATCAAAAGTTTGTGGAAGTCTGCACCTAGCTGGCTAGCCGTCTCAGCCAGCAGGCAGCCGTCTGCTGCACGTTTCATGTCTAACCAACAAAGTCTTGGTATGCAGCTTGCGCAGCTCAGCCGAGATGCCTCTGCCGCAGTAAGAAGTTATTATAATATGCTGTGTGTTGTTCTATCATTTTCCAATTTGCATCATGTGGTTCTCATTCAGTTAATTTTGTTCTTTACAGGGTGCAGCTCGACGCTCGAGTAGTCAACAACAGAATGTGGAGGTTGATTCTGTTGGAGTTTCAAAGAAATCCGACTCTAACCGTATTGTGAAGTACTTTATACAAGAAGTAAGAAAACTTATGCTACTTTGCACTCTTGAAGCATTGATATATTAATTGGGAATCATTATATAGCTTTATATTGTTTGGGTCCTCTCATTGCGGTCTTGTTGTTCATCTTTGGAATGTTATGATACAAAATTAAAATAAAATCGTAACTAGGTCCAATAAAGTTAGCAATTACTCTATCTTACTGATGGAATAATGATGGGTGGTATTACTCTAGTCATTGCATCTGTGCTTTGTATATAAAAGTAAAAAAATATTATAGAATATTTAAATATCCTATTTATGTTGAATACTTTCCTCGAAATAATACTCCAGTGTAAAGTATTAAATAAGTTATTGTTTACCTTTGAAGACTCATGTTTGTGATTGCAGCTTGTGGACAAGGATATTGAAGATGCAAGCGAGGATTTGGATTTCAGAGCGCTTGAAAATGGATATGTAAGTAGATGAACATATTTTATATGGTTCCGAGAGTAATAGAATTTAGGAGTATTTCATTAGATGCAGAATTTTTCTTGCTGCTAATAAGATTAGGTGCAGCGTAGAAGTGTATTTGTTGTTACAGATGGATCCTATATGATTTTCAGGTAGTTGGTAATGATTCAATCATGTCTTGTAATGCTGGAGAATGACATGAAATAACATATTAGGTTGCAAGTTGTAACCAGATTCAGATATATAAATAATCAAATCAATTAACTTAGTTGATTAGAAGAAGTTCAGAATTTTTAAGTAATACTTCTTACGTTATATTTTGTAACAGGTTGCAATTACTTCGCTATCCCTTTCTCCGTCTACCGATGCGGATGCCCAAACAGCTGCCTCCAGCTGGATTGCTAGTGCCGTTCAAGAACCTCAATAGAACCTCCAGACTTTGACAGAATCAGTATGTATTTTACACGTTTAAAAATGCAGCTAGTTTTGCTGTCCAACATTGAAGTGGGTTCGGGTTTTGCTGTCCTTTGCACCGGAACTTCTCTCCTACAATTTAGTTAGTTTGTTTACATGAGGCTTTCTACACTATTAAAATCTGGTTTGCAGCTTGGCACTTGCTGTTTAAAATGTCAAAGTACAGTAGGTTTCTTCGCTGGTACGGCATTTGTTCAGTGTTTTTTCTCCCTATGATTCTTTTACCTGGAAATCATCAGGCTTATTGGAATGGTTTCTTTTTTTACTTGTAAACTAAACCGGCTTTATCCAAATCAGAATTTTAATTAGGGATTTGCCAGATATGTTGCTCAAGCTTTATTGTTTTCTGATCTTAAAGTAAGAAATACTCTATTTCTTAACTTTCTCCTTTTGGTGTAATGTATAGGATTTCTCAAATCAATTGATAGTCATGGTTACAGGTGATAATAAGAAACTCCAGCACATGTGAAAGAACTGAAGTTATGTTAAGGAGAAAAAAGAAAGAGTATTGTCCGGTGAAAAGAGGGAGCCTTGGAGGATCCAAACAAAATTTTAAAATTTCAACAGGTGACCAATGATATATTAAATATTAAAATCAGTAATAAGTCAGTAATAAATTCAACATTTTTAACAACTTGGATAATTTGGTATTTGTTTCTCACAAATAATCCTTTGTCCCTTAAATTGGTAAAAAATTTACTCTGTTCCTAAACTATAAATTTATAGGCAGGATATGTGATATTGATTTTAATTTTAAGATCAGGTATCCTAGTTCGATTTTTCTAACTTCTCTTTATAATTTGTACTGACCACTTCTCTTTATAATTTGTACTGACCTTGTGACTCATGTCATTTACAAAACATATATAAACAAATGAATTTATGATAAAAATATACTCCCTCCGTCCTAGAGCTGGTAATCGGGTCTTGTCGTGTACTTTCGTGTCGTGTAATTTCCTGTTTTGTGTACGTAAACATGAAACCCATATTCGACACGAAATGATTTCGTGTACCCGTATGTGAAAGCCATATCCCATTTGAATCGTGTCGTGTACTTTTCGTGTATATTAAATAAAATATTAATATAATATATATACATATAATATATATAAAAAATCTATTTTAATGTATAATTTAATGAAATATGGAGAGTGTATATATAAATATATATTTTTACATAATATTCTATAAAAACTTGTAAATATTTATATTATATTTATATTATATACATAAATATATGCATGTGTTATATATATTAATTTATAAATATATTTACCTCGTGTAATTTCGTGTACATAAATTGAAACCCATATCCGATACTAAATCTATTGTGCAATTTCTTGTTCGTGTACATTCGTATTTCGTATACCAAAAATTCAAACCCATATCCGTATTTTTCGTGTCGTTTCGTATCGTGTACCAAATTGCCCGCTCTACTCCATCCTCCAGGTTCTTTACATTGGGGGACGGACGATTAACACGTATTTTAAATCTCTCATAAATTATATTTTTTTAAATAATTTTAAATATTTTTTCTTTTAAAAAAATAATATTCAATTTTTAATAAAAAAAGTTACAAAAATTAATTATAAAATTATACTTTAGCCTTAAAATACGTGCCAATGATGAAAAAGATCATAAAAAATAAGTGGGGAGGGAGTAATATATAAACAAAGTTCATCTTTATGCCTATATAACGTAAAATCCCACGCACACAGCTGACATGACATCTTTCAAACGTGCTTAAACTATTTTCTCATCATTCTTAGGCCCCTTACATTTCTCAATTGTTCAATCATCGTCTCTTTGAAACCGCACAATAGTTAATGCAGTGAAAACTAACGGACAATCTTTTATGCACGACAATTACCATTGCTAACAAGAAAATGAACAACCAATTCTTTTAATTTTATTTTGTAGTATTTTCCTCTCTCATGTGTATATAAGGAGGGCCGATCATTGTTAAATGTTAAATCTAGGTATCTTGGTTATGTCTGCTTTGATATTGTTGCTAGATGGCAAGTATTTCAAGTATGCATCCTGAATTAGTATTTTAATCTATTTCTCTGATTTAATATGTAGAATTTCCATAATGCCGATGCTAAACATATATTGAATATATGACGTTTTAATAATTTTTTCAAACAGGGCAAGGCACGGTTTACCACCTTAAATTTTTATGTGCTTTTCTGTAGCTATATATTATCGGCAGAACAAACTTTCGAATATTTTATAAATCTTTGTGGTTATGTTTTGTATGCTCGTGTTAGATAATGTTAAGTTTGTGTGCTAGGTGATGTTTTTGTCGTAAACATTCGTTAACCTCTTGCCAGGTGAGGCCGTGAAAGCTGTGAACGGACAATATTGTATAATTTTGAACGTTAAAGAGGAGATTAAAAGAAAACATGCAAGAGGTTTATGAAGCATTGGAAAATTGAATTTATGTAAGTTTAGAAAAGTGTTAGGTAATCATAGTGTTTCAAGTGTGATTTATTTGGGAGCACCATGCTTGTATAATTGTCGTAGCATTTTTATTAAATTGTTTGGACAATATTAGAGTTCTTTTATTTTCAACAATTAACTTTTAATATTTAAATGTCTTTATAATTGTATAATTTTCTTGCGAATATTTTCTAATTATGCTCTTTGCTGCAATTGGGTGCCCAGAAACAAGTATGACATGGTGTATGCACTACTCCAAGCAGAATTTTGTGTATTCTGATGTCTTAGTTTGTCCCTGATTTGGTAATGATTATTTTCTCGGACCAGTTTCATCCTGTAATATCCGGGATATATCGTGTAATTATTTTGCTATTAAATAATTATTATTTGTGTTCAGTATCTATTCTGTGAGTTAATTGTAAAATGTTATCTGTACTTGGATATTCAAAAATAATATTAATTGAGTATTTTAATTTTTATATGTCCAAAATAAAACATAGATAATTGTCATATCTTCTTAATTATTTTTATGTTGATTTATGGATTTATAAGGATCGTATGAAATTTATAAAATCTTTTTCCGAGTATTTAAAATCTATTTTATAAAAACGGGAACCAATCGACGTCATCCGTTGTTACGTTTTTGGAACCCGAAACTCTTCCGAGAACTCCTTCCTAACCTAATTGTAATATTCCGAGCATATTCCATATTTCGACTTTTTCGATCCGGCGTACGGTTTGTTCTGCGCGGGTCCCGGCGTAACATTTTCGATACAATATTCGTTTCGGTAAATCAATAAAACCCGTATTTTCGATAAACAGGAGCTTTTTATTAAACTATCCCAATTATCACTTCGTAGTACGTGTAACCAGGCGCTGAGACCAAGACCGCAGTACAAATTGTACTGATTTGGATAATTATCTAGAAAACCGATACCGTTTGGATCAGTTTTTATAAATAAATGTACCGTTTTATATCCGGAATGATCCAACGGGAAACTAATTTTCCGTAATTATAAATAGTCTTTTTCCGTATTTTATTTCGTATCAAAATCATTTGCAGATAGTTAATTCTATAATTTTCAGAGAAAAACCCTAATTACATAAACTGTTCTAAGAATCAAACAACAAAACGAAGGCGTTACCAATCTCTGTTTTCAAAGCTTGAGTAACCAAAACGAAGGATTTGAAGTGTTCTATCAGATTCTGAGCTTTGTTTCACTGCAGAATCAAAGGTTTATTTTCTGGAAATTTATTTATTTTCGAATTAAATTTATTAAAAATATGAATTTTTGTTCGGATGATTGTTTGTATGATTTGATGACTGCATGTTGTAGAGCTTGTTTTCCTGATGATTTTGATATATTATACGTCTGATTTGGAGTTCAATAACATGTTCAAATTTGAGTTTGATTTTCGAATTTTAAAATTAGGGTTTATAACCCGTATGAATGTTCTTAATTGAAATTTGGGGGTTTCTTATTCTGAAATAGATTGATGTTGTGGTATAGTGTATTGTATTCTTTGTGAAATTTGCAATCTAGTCGTACAAGTTTCATGAATCAACGAGATCTGTAGAGAAGGGAGTTGTGTTTTGAAGTTTATGTCGACCCCGCCGGAAACCGGCGAGTTTCTTGATCAAATTCCGGCCAAGTCTGGGGTTATTGATGAATTTTGATTGCAGGTATAGGTTCCTGGTGTTGTGTAGTTTAATTCTGGAGGTGATGGTGGTGGGAGGATGCCGGAGGTGAATTCTCCGGCCACCCCTGACTTTTCCGGCGAATGGAACTGCAAAATTGCAGTTTGGTCCCTGTACTTTTGAAAACGATGAAGTTTGGTCCCCCAGGTTTCCAGACTTTGCAAAAATTGGATTCCTGTTTTAAAAATATTTAAAAATCATATTTTCTATTTATTTTTATTATAAAAAAATTCGTTTTTAATTTCTGAAAATTCTAAAAAATTAGTATTTTAATTCCGAAAATTATTTTTAATTCAGAAATAAATCTGAATTAATTAGTTAATTAATTTTAGTTAATTTTTAATCGATTAATTGGTCAATTAATTTGGAAATTAATTGATTAATTGATTTAATTAATTATTAATTGATTTTAATTAATTATTTAATTAGATATAATTACTTAAAAATGATTTAAAAATTCCGAAAAATAGTTTCGAGTTTTAAAATATTATTCTAAATTATTTCCAAGGCTCGATAATTAGTATAAAATTGTTTCGGAGCCAGAATTGGCCAACCGAACCCTGTTTATTAACCCGAAATTGATCCAACGACCCGTTTTAATTCCAAAAAATGTTTTAAAAATCATTTTAAATACCCGAAAGCCTATTTATGACCCGAGACTTCTTATAATTAATATATCATTGAGTACGTGATGTATTATGTGCTACATGTGACTTGTTGATTAACTATCAGTCTATCTATTCGGTGTTTACTTGACTATTACATAACTTTCAATCCGTTAATCGGATTTGGGTAAAACGAAGGGTAGATAGAAGTATGTGTTGAATAGAACTCTATGAGTCGATTATTGATAGATGTTTATGATATGTGAGCAGAAGAGGCAAGGTGTAGGAAAGGAAAACAGGTAGTTGAGGAGTAAGACGATTGTGATTGGAAGCGAGAGCAGAATAGTAAGCTAGTACCAGGCAAGTGTTCTGAACTTTCTCGAGATATTGTGGTACTTGATAATCCTGTGATATTGCAAGTGTTTTGAAGCACATAAACCTAAACCCTGATTCCAGTTATTGATCTTGAGCCGTAACCTGATTCTTTCTAGACCATTGATTGTTGTATACCCAAACACGAACCACGAATCTACGATACTACTCCACAAATATATACAAACTAAATACCAAACGCTGAACTGAATTACTTATATACTCAATCCATGATATCTTATGCTTTGAAAGACCAAATCCTTGAAACCCTGAAACATTGATTCCTTTGTTATCCAATTCTTTGATTACCCAGCATCCAAGCTTTGAAATTACCTTATTGATCCTTATAAGGATTGAAACCCTTTCATTGTTAAACACTCATTGTTGTTAATGATTCTGGTTATTGTTTATTATTGCTTATTCAGTTATTATGTTAGAATTGGATTGTTTTTATAAAATTGTGGATCATATTCGTGGTCAGACCATATAATGGTCAAGTTAGGCCAATGTGTGTCTTGGATCCAGTAGTTAGAGCAATACTGTGTGCCTTGCTCGGGGTTAGTGCGTGACTGATCAGCAGCCTAACCTTGGTTTTTAAATTAAAAGTATAATATCCAATTCTAAATCATAATCCATTATTCACTTGATATCATAATCATGTTCTATTGATGATCATTATTCTCAGTTTTGTCATTGTGACTTGCTGAGCTAGTTAGCTCATTTATGCGATGTTGTTTATATTCTTTCCAGCTAAAAAGGAACCAGTTGGTAACAAGGATCCCCAGTCCAGCGCGAGAGCTAGGGGTTCAGGTTGAGAAAGCTGAGCTAGTAGGCTTCTTTTGGAATAATTTAAGTCTGTAAAAGTTTGTAATAAAGTTTAATCCTTAGTTTGAGTTTGAATGATTGGGAATTGAACGGTATGTAATATAAGTAGATGTGTGGCTTGTGTGCATACTTTAGCCTGTTGCGATCCGTGGTAGTTGGTAAATAGGGTCACTGCATATTATTGTTATCTTTATTATTGTTATAAGCAGGTTATAAATAAGGTATGTGTATGTGTGTATGGACCCCAAACTTCTGACCCGGGTTTGGAGGGCGCCACAGGTTTGGTATCAGAGCTACAGGATTATAAGTCACTGACACAAGCCTAGGTTGACGGGAATGGGTAGAGGGTTATGATTAGAAGTAAGGAATAAAAAGATAGAACATCGAGAGGTTGAGTGCTTCGGTATATCAGGTATTAGTGTAATTCGCGTTATGGGTTGAGATTCTGATATTGCGATATGATTTCAGATAGCAGCGATGGCCGACTCTTTTATTCCCGTATCAGCTGATCACTCAGAGCCTTCAGTTGGAGTGCCGTCTTCGGATCCACGTCCTGTTGTTCCACCAATGTTGGCTATACTACCTCCACCTGTGTTGCAGCCCGTACTACTGCAGGCTATTCCACCTCCAGGCATGAGGCCACCTGTCAGAGGACCCCCACCTGCTGATTCAGGCTTTACTAGTCATTCAGTCACAGGAGTACCTTTCCAGTTCTCTTCCTATCCTGTCCCATATCATCAGTTTGAGGCTTGCCTTATGGAGCAGCGATTCCTACAGGGTCAGATCCAAAAGTTATTGCATATCATGCGTACCAGAGAGATGAGGAGTGGTGAGAGGCGACTTAGGGAGAGGCTCCAGGCGTTTCGTAGAGCAGCTACTGTGAGGATTGCTAAGGCTACACATGAGGACATCACTCCTGATTTCTTAGTGGAGTGGGCTAAGTGGGTTCTAGAGGAGCTTGAGGAGATTGGAGGTCCAGATTTGCCATGAGTCAGAGATTTAGAGATGGAGATGCTGAGCAGTGTTGTTATGGTTATGTAGTATGTACAGTAGTATGTAGTGTGTATCAGTAGACTTTTGAGTTGACTTTATAGACTAGCTATGATGACTAGTGAGTAGGTTGTTGTACCCTTTTGCTTTTACTTCCGAAGCGTCTTTACGCTTGTACTACCTAAAACTTTTGATCTATATATATCAGTACCTTTTTCCTTTCCAGCACTGTCATTTATTTTATTGCACCTGTTTTACCTTACCTTATCTATTGCACCAGTTATACCCCTGTGATACCATGTACCCTGTTTTCCATGACTGTTTATATTCTGTTAAGAAGCATGCAATTTACTTAGTTACAACTGTTTTCAAAAAGAGATAACTCTGTTTTACAAAACTTTTCTTTTATACAAAGATTTGATTCAAAATCTGAATAAGTTGTTTGATTCTTTATCGAAAATGCCTCCCAGAAGAAATACCCGCACCAACACCCAGAATGAAGGAACCAACAACAATAACAACCAAGATGATACAAACCCAAATGTAAACCCAGGACCCATAGACCCAGCAATAGCCCAGATTCTTCAAATCTTGGCCCAACAAACAGTTCACCTGGCACAACAACAACAAAGGCAGACCAACCCCCAGGTAACTTTCAAAACTTTTCAGGCAGTAAACCCACCAGAATTCAAGGGTTCCTTAGAGCCAATTGAAGCAAATGTGTGGTTAAAGGAAATAGAGAAGGCATTTGCCTTAGTGAAAGTAAAGGAGGAACAGAAGGTTGAGTTTGCAAGTTACTATCTGAAGAATGAAGCCACCCATTGGTGGGAGATGGTGAAGACATTGGAAGGTACATATGTTATTACTTGGTAAAGGTTTAAGGAATTGTTTTTAGAAAAGTATTTTCCTCAGTTTGTTCAGGATCAAATGGAGCTGAAGTTTTTAGAATTAAAGCAAGGGAACATGTCGGTAACAGATTATGAGGGTAAATTTGAGGAATTGTCAAGGTATGTACCGTCGTATGTGGATACTGACAGGAAGAAGGCTAAAAGATTCCAGCAAGGTTTGAAACCCTGGATCAGAGGAAAGGTAGCCATTTTTGAATTGGATACCTATGCAGGAGTAGTACAAAAGGCTATGATCGCAGAGACAGAGAGTGAGATGTTCCAGAAGGAGAAAGAAAGCAAGAAAAGGAAGGTTGAGGGAAGTGAAGCTCACTCACAACCAGGGAAGTTTCCAAATTTTAAGAAGGGCAAGTTTCAGCCAGGGAGAAATTTTAATTTCAGAAAACAGAATGCAGGAGACGGAGGCCAGAGCAACCGTCCAGTTAATACAAATCAGCCAAATCAGTTGAGACTAACTTTTCCAGATTGTCAAGTATGTGGAAAGAAGCATGGAGGAGTTTGTAATAAGTTAAATGTGGTATATTTTAAATACAACCAGAAAGGGCACTATTCGAGGGAGTGCCGAAATCAGCCAGCAAGAGAACCGGCAAGTAAGGATCAGCCTATCCGGAATCCAGCAGTAAAGGTTCCAGCCATTGGATTTACGTGCTTTAAATGTGGAAAGTCAGGACATATGGCCAGGGATTGCAAGACATCAGTCCCAGTTAGTAATGCATTAAGGATTATGGGATCTACCCCAGCAGTGAATGAGACTCCAAGGGCTAGAGTTTTTGACATGTCGGTGAAGGATGCGATCCAAGATACGGATGTCGTGGAAGGTACGCTTAATGTGAATTCTTTATGTGCCAAAGTGTTAATAGATTCGGGAGGAACTCGATCGTTTGTTTCACAAGATTTTGTTAGTAAGTTAAATTGTCCAGTTGAGTGTTTAAATGAAATAATGACTGTGGAATTAGCAAATCAAGAACGTGTATCTATTAATCAAGTTTGTGGGAATTGTGAGATTGAGATTTCTGGTAGTAAGTTTTGTGTAGATTTGATACCATTTAAGTTAGGAGAATTTGACGTTATATTAGGGATGGATTGGTTATCTAAGCACGATGCCCAGATAGATTGTCGAAATAAGAAGGTAATGGTGAAGACGCCTGACGAAAGGATAATAACGTTCAAGGGTCAAAAACAAGTAAAGAAGTTTTTAATGATAATTCAAGCCAAGAAGTTACTACGACAAGGATGTGAGCATTTCATGGCATATGTGATTGACAGAAGTCAAGAACCAATAAAACTTGAAGATATTCCAGTTGTGAATGAATTTTCAGACGTATTTCCCGACGAGTTACAGGACTTCCTTTAGATAGAGAAATTGAATTTGCGATCGACTTAGCACCTGGAACAGAACCAGTATCCAAGGCCCCGTACAGAATGGCGCCTGTTGAGATGAAAGAGCTAGCGAAACAATTGCAAGAGCTGTTAGAGAAAGGAGTAATCAGACCCAATGTATCCCCGTGGGGAGCCCCGATATTATTTGTCAAGAAGAAAGATGGAAGCATGAGACTGTGTATTGACTATAGGGAGCTCAACAAGCTGACAATCAAGAACAAGTATCCGTTACCCAGAATTGTTGATCTGTTCGACCAGTTGTAGGGAGCCAAGTATTTCTCCAAAATTGATTTAAGATCAGGATATCATCAACTAAAGATCAAGCCAGAAGATATACCAAAGATAGCTTTCAGAATACGGTATGGACATTACGAGTTTTTAGTGATGTCTTTTGGATTGACCAATGCCCCGACATCGTTTATGGACCTGATGAACAGAATTTTCAAGGAGTATTTGGATAAGTTTGTTATTGTGTTTATAGATGATATTTTAATCTATTCAAAGACGGAAGAGGATCTGCGGAACATGTGAGAACGGCTTTGGAGATTTTAAGGAAAAAGAAGTTATATGCTAAATTCTCGAAGTGTGAGTTTTGGCTACAGGAAGTTCAGTTCTTAGGGCACATAGTTAGTAATAAAGGGATCAAAGTGGACCCGGCAAAGATCGAGGCAATTACGAATTGGGAGAGACCGAAAACACCCACCGAGGTAAGAAGTTTCTTAGGATTGGCGGGATATTATCATTGATTTGTTCAAAATTTCTCAAGAATTGCCACACCATTAACAAAGCTTACACGAAAGAATGAGAAGTTTATATGGAACGACAAATGCGAGGAAAGTTTTCAGGAGTTGAAGCGACGATTGATCACGACACCTATTTTGTCACTTCCAGATGATCAAGGGAATTTCGTAATTTATAGTGATGCTTCTCACAAAGGATTAGGATGTGTTCTAATGCAGCACAAAAAGGTGATTGCGTATGCGTCAAGGTAATTGAAACCACACGAACATAAGTATATTACTCATGATTTGGAGCTAGCAGCCATAGTTTTCGCTTTGAAGATTTGGAGACATTATTTGCATGGAGAAAAGTGCGAGATTTTCACGGATCACAAAAGCTTAAAGTACATATTCACACAGAAGGAACTTAATATGAGACACAGGAGATGGTTAGAGTTGATCAAAGACTATGATTGCTCGATTAATTATCATCCCGGTAAAGCGAACGTGGTAGCAGACGCATTGAGTCGGAAGGAAAGGTTGAATGTGTTATCAGTACCTGAAGACATATATAAGGAATTTCAGAAATTAGAATTGGAGATTAAAGTTTGCAAGCCTGAGGAAGCGAAAGTATACAGTATGACTTTCCAACCAGAATTATTTGAGAAAATAAAGAAATGTCAGGAAGATGTAATGGATCAAGATATAAATCGTTTCATAGGTGAAGAGTTATGCACGCAAAAGGATGATCAAGGTATTCTGAGGTTTTCATCTAGAATTTGGATTCCACCAGTGACGGAGCTGAAAAATGAAATTTTACAGGAGGCACATAATTCAAGGTATTCCATCCATCCAGGGAGTACCAAAATGTACAGAGATTTAAAGAAGAATTATTGGTGGCCAGACATGAAGAGGGAAATCGCGGAATGGATTAGCAAATGTTATACCTGTCAGAGAGTTAAAGCAGAGCATCAGAGACCAAGTGGATTGTTACAGCCATTGGAGATTCCAGAGTGGAAATGGGAACATATTGCCATGGATTTCATAGTTGGATTACCAAGGAAAAGGGCTAATCATGATGCCATTTGGGTTATAGTGGATAAACTTACCAAATCAGCTCATTTTCTGCCTATAAATGAAAGATTTTCGCTCGACAAGTTGGTCCATATGTACCTGAAGGAAATTGTAGTTCGTCATGGAGTTCCTGCGTCTATTGTATCTGATCGAGATCCAAGGTTTAATTCAAGATTTTGGAAGAGTTTTCAAGAATGTTTGGGAACAAGACTGAATATGAGTACGACCTATCACCCCCAGACGGATGGCCAAAGTGAAAGAACGATCCAGACAGTCGAGGACATGTTACGTGTTTATGCTATTGATTTCAAAGGAAGTTGGGACGAACATTTACCTCTGGTAGAGTTTGCTTACAACAATAGTTATCATACCAGCATTGGGATGCCACCCTATGAAGCCCTTTATGGACGCACATGTAGATCTCCAATATACTAGGATGAAGTAGGAGAACGCAAGATACTTGGACCTGAACTGGTACAACAGACAAAGGAAATTTTTGAAATTATCTAGAAGAGATTGATAGCCGCACAAGATCGTCAGAGGAAATATGCAGATCAGTCAAGGAAAGACATGGAATTTGAAGAAGGAAGCTTGGTATTACTAAAAGTATCACCATGGAAAGGACTAACGAGGTTTGGAAAGAAAGGAAAGCTAAGCCCAAGATATGTCAGACCTTTTGAGATTTTAAAGCGCGTTGGCAAAGTAGCTTATGAGTTGGCGTTACCCCCGCACATGGAGCACATTCACAATGTTTTTCACGTATCGATGCTCAAGAAATATAATCCAGACTCCAGGCATGTAATAGAATATGAGCCAATAGAGCTTCAGGCAGATTTGTCATATGTAGAGAGTCCGATAGAGATTCTAGAGGAGAGAGAGAAAGTATTGAGAAATAAAGTGGTAAAGTTAGTAAGAATATTGTAGAGAAACCCAAAGATTGAAGAGTCAACCTGGGAGTTAGAAAGTGATATGAGAGAAAAGTACCCTCATTTGTTTTCTTAGGAGATTCCCTTTTAAGGGGGGAAGGATGTAATATCCGGGATATATCGTGTAATTATTTTGCTATTAAATAATTATTATGTGTGTTCAGTATCTATTCTGTGAGTTAATTGTTAAATGTTATCTGTACTTGGATATTCAAAAATAATATTAATTGAGTATTTTAATTTTTATAAGTCCAAAATAAAACATAGATAATTGTCATATCTTCTTAATTATTTTTATGTTGATTTATGGATTTATAAGGATCATATGAAATTTATAAAATATTTTTCCGAGTATTTAAAATCTATTTTATAAAAACGGGAACCAATCGACGTCATCCGTTGTTATGTTTTTGGAACCCGAAACTCTTCCGAGAACTCCTTCCTAACCTAATTGTAATATTCCGAGCATATTCCATTTTTCGACTTTTTCGATCCGGCGTACGGTTTGTTCTCCGCGGGTCCCGGCGCAATATTTTCGATACAATATTCGTTTCGGTAAATCAATAAAACCCGTATTTTCAATAAACGGGAGCTTTTTATTAAACTATCCCAATTATCACTTCGTAGTACGTGTAACCAGGCGCTGAGACCAAGACCGCAGTACAAATTGTACTGATTTGGATAATTATCCCGAAAACCGATACCGTTTGGATCAGTTTTTATAAATAAACGTACCGTTTTATATCCGGAATGATCCAACGGGATACTAATTTTCCGTAATTATAAATAGCCTTTTTCCGTATTTTATTTCGTATCAAAATCATTTGCAGATAGTTAATTCTATAATTTTCAGAGAAAAACCCTAATTACATAAACTGTTTTAAGAATCAAACAGTAAAACGAAGGCGTTATCAATCTCTGTTTGCAAAGCTTGAGTAACCAAAACGAAGGATTTGAAGTGTTCTATCAGATTCTGAGCTTTGTTTCACTGCAGAATCAAAGGTTTATTTTCTGGAAATTTATTTATTTTTGAATTAAATTTATTAAAAATATGAATTTTTGTTCGGATGATTGTTTGTATGATTTGATGACTGCATGTTGTAGAGCTTGTTTTCCTGATGATTTTGATATACTATACGTCTGATTTGGAGTTCAATAACATGTTCAAATTTGAGTTTGATTTTCGAATTTTAAAATTAGGGTTTATAACCCGTATGAATGTTCTTAATTGAAATTTGGGGGTTTCTTATTCTGAAATAGATTGATGTTGTGGTATAGTGTATTGTATTCTCTGTGAAATTTGCAATCTAGTCGTACAAGTTTCATGAATCAACGAGGTCTGTAGAGAAGGGAGTTGTGTTTTGAAGTTTACGTCGAACCCGCCGGAAACCGGCGAGTTTCTTGATCAAATTCCGGCCAAGTCTGGGGTTATTGATGAATTTTGATTGCAGATTTAGGTTCCTGGTGTTGTGTAGTTTAATTCTGGAGGTGATGGTGGTGGAAGGATGCCGGAGGTGAATTCTCCGGCCAACCCCGACTTTTCCAGCGACTGGAACTGCAAAATTGCAGTTTGGTCCCTGTACTTTTGAAAACGATGAAGTTTGGTTCCCCAGGTTTCCAGACTTTGCAAAAATTGGATTCCTGTTTTAAAAATGTTTAAAAATCATATTTTCTATTTATTTTTATTATAAAAAAATTCATTTTTAATTTCTGAAAATTCTAAAAAATTAGTATTTCAATTCCGAAAATTATTTTTAATTCAGAAATAAATCTGAATTAATTATTTAATTAATTTTAGTTAATTTTTAATCGATTAATTGGTCAATTAATTTGGAAATTAATTGATTAATTGATTTAATTAATTATTAATTGATTTTAATTAATTATTTAATTAGATATAATTACTTAAAAATGATTTAAAAATTCCGAAAAATAGTTTCGAGATTTAAAATATTATTCTAAATTATTTCCAAGGCTCGATAGTTAGTATAAAATTGTTTCGGAGCCAGAATTGGCCAACCGAACCCTGTTTATTAACCCGAAATTGATCCAACGACCCGTTTTAATTCCGAAAAATATTTTAAAAATCATTTTAAATACCCGAAAGCCTATTTATGACCCGAGACTTCTTTATAAATAATATATCATTGAGTACGTGATGTATTATGTGCTATATGTGACTTGTTGATTAACTATCAGTCTATCGATTCGGTGTTTAATTGACTATTACATAACTTTCAATCCGTTAATCAGATTTGGGTAAAACGAAGGGTAGATAGAAGTATGTGTTGAATAGAACTCTATGAGTCGATTATTGATAGATGTTTATGATATGTGAGCAGAAGAGGCAAGGCGTAGGAAAGGAAAACAGGTAGTTGAGGAGTAAGACGATTGTGATTGGAAGCGAGAGCAGAATAGTAAGCTAGTACCAGGCAAGTGTTCTGAACTTTCTCGAGATATTGTGGTACTTGATAATCCTGTGATATTGCAAGTGCTTTGAAGCACATAAACCTAAACCCTGATTCCAGTTATTGATCTTGAGCCGTAACCTGATTCTTTCTAGACCATTGATTGTTGTATACCCAAACACGAACCACGAATCTACGTACTACTCCACAAATATATACAAACTAAATACCAAACGCTGAACTGAATTACTTATATACTCAATCCATGATATCTTATGCTTTGAAAGACCAAATCCTTGAAACCCTGAAACATTGATTCATTTGTTATCCAATTCTTTCGTTACCCAGCATCCAAGCTTTGAAATTACCTTATTGATCCTTACAAGGATTGAAACCCTTTCATTGTTAAACACTTATTGTTGTTAATGATTCTGGTTATTGTTTGTTATTGCTTATTCAGTTATTATGTTAGAATTGGATTGTTTTTATAAAATTGTGGACCAGATTCATGGTCAGACCATATAATGGTCAAGTTAGGCCAATGTGTGCCTTGGATCCAGTAGTTAGAGCAATGCTGTGTGCCTTACTCGGGGTTAGTGCGTGACTGATCAGCAGCCTAACCTTGGTTTTTAAATTAAAAGTATAATATCCAATTCTAAATCATAATCCATTGTTCACTTGATATCATAATCATGTTCTATTGATGGTCATTATTCTCAGTTTTGTCATTGTGACTTGCTGAGCTAGTTAGCTCATTTGTGCGATGTTGTTTATATTCTTTCCAGCTAAAAAGGAACTAGTTGGTAATAAGGATCCCCAGTCCAGCGCGAGAGCTAGGGGTTCAGGTTGAGAAAGCTGAGCTAGTAGGCTTCTTTTGGAATAATTTAAGTCTGTAAAAGTTTGTAATAAAGTTTAATACTCAGTTTGAGTTTGAATGATTGGGATTTGAACGGTATGTAATATAAGTAGATGTGTGGCTTGTGTGCATACTTTAGCCTGTTGCGATCCGTGGTAGTTGGTAAATAGGGTCACTGCATATTATTGTTATCTTTATTATTGTTATAAGCAAGTTATAAATAAGGTTTGTGTATGTATGTGTGGACCCCAAACTTCTTACCCGGGTTTGGACGACGCCACACTTCCGAAGCAGTAAGACTGTTCTTTCAGAACAAGGAAACACGTAACATGAGTATGATTGTGTCACCTAGGTCGATACAAAATTTCTTGAGGCCTGATTAGCCATTTTAGAAAATAGTTGAACATCAAGGCTATAAAGTTTTGAGTTATATTTTCCACACTTGTTTACAATGAGAGTCTAGTGTATATATACTAATGTTTATACAGAGATCACGATAAATAACAAACTACAGATAAATACAATGTGAAGATAAGAGTACTGATAAGTCATAACTTGATTTTAGTTGCCACATATAGTGTCTATGTTGATAAGGTCTCTTTATCCTTAATACGCCCCCGTAATCGAAGCATATGATCAAAGACTGTGAGCTTGAGACAAAGACGATCATATGACGGCTGTCCTAAGGTCTTCGTAAATATATCGGCCAACTGGTCTTTGGTGGAAATGAACTGCACCTGCAATTGCTTTTCTTTGACACGATCTCGAACAAAATGAAAATCTATCTCGATGTGCTTTGCTCGAGAATGAAAAACATGATTGGCTGAAAGATAAGTTGCTCCCAAGTTATCACACCAGAGGGTTGAGGGTTGAGGCAGCTTGATATTTCATTAAGAAGACTTTCTATCCACATAAGTTCATCAGTAGCATTGGCAAGGCCTTTAAATTTGCCCGTAAGGGTTGGCTCGGTTGGTTAAATAGTGGATAACTATCTTCTCGGTCACAGGTTCGAATCCCACGGGAGGAAAATTTATGATTATGTCTCCCGAGCCAGAGCCTGTCGCTTAAATGCGGTTTACCTTGGTTCACTTAGTTTGCAGACTATTGTGTGAACCCGTAGGATTTACCCAGTGCGCACCCGAAGGGTAGCGGCTGCGGGTTACCTACGATAAAAAAAGGCCTTTAAATTCAGCTTCAGTACTGGACCGTGAAACAATACGTTGCTTACGAGAACTTCATGAAATGATATTACCACCAAAGAATACACAATATCCATTGGTTGATCATCGATCAATACTGCAACCCCCAATCAGAATCAGAATAAGCACACAGAGACGGAAGTGTAGGCCGAAGAAAGATACCATAATTAATGCTGTGCTTTAAGTATCACAAAATATGCTTGACTGCTATTCAATTTTTGGAGAGTGCATAAAATGACACACACGATTAACCGCAAATGAAGTGTCCGATCTTGTGAGAGTTAGATATTGAAGTGCGCCAACAACACTTCGATATTTTGTTACATCTTTATGAAAAGGAGAATGGGGTACTGTTAAAGACATTGAGGTACTCATAGGTGTTGAAATCGGTTTAACACCATCCAACTGAACTTTCCTTAAAAGATCAGCAATGTATTTTCTTTGAGACAAAAACATACCAGTATCTTCACGAACAACTTCAATTTCGAGAAAGTAGAACAGGGGACCCAAGTCCTTAATAACAAATTCATCTTGCAATTTCTGAATAATATAACTAACCATCTCTGTTGTTGAAGCAGTGACGATGATATCGTCAACATAAACAAGCACATAAGCAATACCAGAATGGCCATTAAGAATGCACAAGGATGAGTCAGCCTCAGAACTAATGAACCCAATTTCCAATAGATACGAACTTAATCGCTGGTACCATGTTCGTGATGCTTGTTTGAGATCGTATATTGACTTGATGAGCTTACATATATAATCTGGAAATCTTCGATCAATGTAACCAGGGGGTTGTCTCATGTATACTTTCTCGTTTAAGTTTCCATGCAAAAAGGCATTTTACACGTCTAACTGATAAACAGGCCAATTACGAGAAACTGAGAGTGAAAGAATCATTCGAATGGTACATGGCTTAACCACGGGGCTGAAAGTGTGACAGTAATCAATGCCCTCTTTTTTGGTTAAAACCCTGAACCACCAACCTCTCTTTATAACGATCAAGAGACCCATCTGATTTTCTTTTAACTCAAAAAACCCATTTGCAACCAATGACACTCATATGAGGTTTAAAGGGGGTGAGGATCCAGGTATTATTTCGTATTAGAGCATTAATCTCATCATCCATGGCCTGACGCCAATTAGGATTTAATTTAACTTCAGTAAAACAAGATGGTTCAGGTATATCATCTGAGGAAAGTGGGTGTCTTGTGGCATTGAGTGAAAATTTGACTAGAGGTTTTCGGATACCATATTTCCCACGGGTAATCATAGTGTGCTGGTTATCATTAGTAAGAGGAGGTTGAGTGGTTAATGATGGTGGTACTAAAGATTGCAGTATATGTGAAGAAGATGTTGTCGTGGTTGGAGGGACTGAATGAGAATTGATAGTGTTATTGTCAGTGTGTGTAATAGGCAAAATGGTTGTGATTGGTGGGCTTGAATCATGAGTTATATTAGTTTGTAAAGAAGGGTGATGTAAAGATATGAGTTGATTTGTTTGCGAAACATATGGTGATATATCAAAGCAAGGTAAAGAAGAAGAGGGATATATCTATGAAGAACAACTGGGTTGAGTAGTATGCAATTCAGCAAATGGAAAAGGATATTTCTTCAAATCTTACATGTCGAGAGATATATTCACGATTGGTTGGGAGGTGTAAGGCAGCGGTAACCTTTATGTTGTGGACTATAACCCAAGAACACACACGAAAGTGAACGTGATTCAAGTTTGTTATAAGTATAAGGTCTTAAATTTGGGAAGTACAAACATCCGAATATTCTGAAATTTTCATAATCTGGACGATGATAAATAAAATTTCTAATGGTGATAAAACAGTGCTTGATGATGGAATCCTATTGATAAGATAACAAGCAGCTGTGAATGCATCAAGCCAGAATTCAGAAGGAGCTGAAGCAACATCCATAAGAGAAAGACCACTTTCTATGATGTGCCTATGTCGTCTTTCTGCAATCCCAATTTATTAAGGAGTATGTGGACATGAAAAATGTTGAGATATTCTGTTAGGTCACACACACTGTAGAAGGGGGTTGAATACAGTGTATAATACAATTAAATCGAATTAAGAACACAAGTATGTAACACAGAATAATCTTATTAATAAAACAGTATTGCAATGGAACCGTTCTCTCTCAGTGATGAACAAATATCATGAGAGCTGCTAGGGTTACAATGAATAATATTCTCGATAATCACAACACGTCTAGTGTAAAAACTATGCTGTGTTTATATACCACACTGTTACAAGATAATCTCTAATTGATATTGAATATAATTCTGTATCCTAACATATATCAATTAGTTATCTTTTCCTCCAAGTCTTCTATTCTTCATAGAATTCTTCTCCATGCATATCTCTTCTTGTTTTAGTCTTAATCTTCTTTTCCCTTCAATCAGCCGCCTTCCATATCTGAAAGTCTTCTTAAGTCCTGATATTATCTTCTGATGAATATGATATCTTAAGTTCTAATAACTTAAGTTCTGATATCTTAAGTTCTGACTTCAGTATAAGTACTGATTTTCAGTTAAGTCCTGATTTGTTCTGTTAGTCAAGATCTGAAAACTAAACACAAATCATTATTAGACATGACATCACAAACATATCTAACAATCTCCCCCAACTTGTAAATTAGCATAATATACAAGTTCAATAGATATTTGATGATGTCAAAAACATTAAGTACAAAATGCATGTGAGAATTTGACTAGATAACTACAACTCACAGTCCTTGTAGCTTTTATCATCCTTAAAGTCTGATATCAGCTTTAGCCTGTATACCCTTCAAAATTTAACAGTTGTAGTCCTCGACCTGGCTTCAGTGTTTGATCTCTTGAATGCCAAGAGTTGTTCTGAGATAGTTCTTTAGAAGAGTTCTCTCAGCATATTCAAGTTCATTTATCATCCTCCTTTTAGCATCTTTAAGTTCAGCTATATCTTCTCCTGTCTGAAAGATAGCAGCCCTGAGATCATTAATCTTTGCTTTCCTTATTTCCTGATCCAGTCTGATCAGATAAGCTTTGTCAGACTCCAGATTAAATTCAACACCCTTAATACCCAGAAAAATAGTGATCTTGGCGGTATTGGGCTTCATCTCAACTAATTCACCATTGTGAGCTCTGTACTTTGGATAGTATGGTCTGTTAGACTTTACAGAGTAAAGTTTCTTCTGCCTTTGAATATCATATTTTAAGTAACTGGCAGCACCATCTGTTGACCTGTTCTTCACTTGAAGTAGAAATAAAACATGTTGCAGTTCTTCATAATACTTCAACCGAATTGCATTCTTTCTTATCTGGAATACTCTCCCATCTGTCATAAAATAAAGCATTATGTCTTCTTTTAGCTTGGAATTGTAAACCATCTGTACAGATTCCAATTGATTTAGTCTTTCTGGAGTTGTCCCTACTCCTGGTTCAGAAAGAGATGTAGGATCTGAGGTAGAGTTATTTACTCTTTTCTCATCAGCATTACCCAGTCCAGTTTTATCTCTATCTTCCTTCCCTTGGAGTAATCTACCCTTAAAAACATTTGTTGAAGTCTTCATAGGTTGAGCAGATTGTTGAGCTTTAGTAAATCCAGGTAGTAGAACTATTGAAGGTTTAACATGAGCAATGTCAGAGGTTTCCTTTTCTTCTGATGTCAAGACAACTTGAGCTCTGTCAGAGGTTGCTTGAATATTCCTTTTCTCCTTCAAAATCAGAGTTGTATCTTCACCAACATTTACTTCCAGAACCATGGTTGGCATATATATCTTTACAGGTTCATCAACTTTTGCCTTACCCTTGAATCTAGGATCAACTTCCACCTGTGATTTTGACTTGGCCTTAGATGCCTCAATATCTGTCCTCTCTTTGATCACAATGCCCTTAGGCTTCTTAGGTGGTTTCTTTGCTATGACTTGAGCTTTAGACTTTGACTTAGATTTGTCATTTTCAGCTTTTAGTCTAATCTCTTCTTCCATCAGACTTTCAATAATCATGCCTGGATTGTCCTTTAGGAACAACCTTTTGGAGATCTCTTCATCAAGTTTCAGAGTTTGTTCATTAGAACTTATCCTTTTACCAGTATCAGAACTTGTTCTTCTCCCAGCATCAGAACTTGTTCTTTGACTTGTAGTTCTGGCTTTGTTTGATAAAGAACCCCTACCTTGACTTAGACCTCTACTCCTTTCAGAGTTTCCCTGGTCTTCATTATCATCATCCTTACCCTTCAGTGGTTGATCAGTTGTGCAGTTGGACTTAATTACTTTCTCCCCCTTTTTGGAATCATCTGGAAGAAGCAGGGAGACAAGCCATTCCATAGAGTTTTGGATTTCATTGAGTTGGTTTTGTTGAGCAGCTTGATTGTTTAAAATATCAGATAGTTGAGCTTGCTGCTTTTCTTGAGTCTTTTCTATATACTCAATGCGGTCAAAAGCTGGTTTGAAAAACCTTTTCTTATCCAATGTGACATTCATGTCTTGCTTAATCAGTGTTTCTTGAAGTTTGTCCACCTTGGCTTGAGTTATTGAGTGTTGACCTTGAAGGTTCCTTGTACTCTATGCAGTAACTTTGAGATGTGCTTTGAAGTCATCATTCATTAGCATCTCATCAGCTTTAGCCAGGTGCTCAGCAAGAACATTTGCAGTAGGAACAAAATCAACTTTGTTCCACTCCTTGATCCACTCTCTTCCTCTAGAGGTTACACTCCAAGCATCTGGTGCATCCTCTCTCACAAACTTCTTAATCAAATCAGCTTTATCAATTGTTTGCAAAGGTGCATGTCCTAAAGGACCAGCTACATCAACATTTACATTTATAGCAGCTTCACCAGTATTTTCAGCATTTACTTCAACAGAACTTGCAGAATCTTCAGTATCAGCATCTTGTGATAGAATAATTGTATGTGAAACAATAGAAGATTCATCTGCATGAACATCAACATCTAGCAGTGGAGTTGCTGGTGAAGTTTGCTGTGAAGTAAGTAAAATAAGTGGAGCTTCCAGATACAAGACCATAGGCACATCCAAATTGTTGATATCAATTTCAGCACTTATGCATGGATTGTCAGCATGTACTGGAGAGTCTATTGGAGACACAGGAGGTGTAGGCATTGGAGTAGTCTCTGGCTCTTGGATTGGAGATTTGTGAGTTTTATGAAGTTCTGGCTCAACACTTGGAAGAGATTCAACTACAGTAGGATCTTGTGGGATCAAAGATTCCTGACCCCCTTCCACAGCTGCTGCTTCCATTCCTTCTTCACAGGTTAATTCTTCTACAGCCCTCCTTGCTCTTTGATTTTTAAGTCTCTTAGCTGGTGGAGAGACTCTAGGAGCTTGATCATCAGATTTTAGCTTTCTAAGCCTTTTTAGAGGCTTAGAACTTCCAGTTTCTTGAGCTGTCTGAGAAGAGACCTTCTCAGCTACTTCAGCAACAGGTTCCGATGGCTGAACCTATACCTCATCATCAGACTCATCTCTTAAAATTATCTTCCTTCTTTTCTGTTGTGCATGAGGTACTGTCTTAGTCCTCTTTGCTCTAGAAGAAGAAGGCTTCACCTGATTATGTACTGATGGATGTGGTTGCTGTGTTTGGTTAGTGGTGGGTTCTGATGGCTATTGTGTATTGGTGGGTTGGACATCAGGATATAGCAATGAATATGTATCAGAATCAGCATTTACCAGAGCTTGCTTTACTGATAAAGAAATTTTAAGGGGTCTCAAAACTTCCTTCTTGTTGTCAGCAGTTAAGAGATCAGTAAAAGCCCTCTTAGCTAATCTAAATGGTTCTATGAGTTCACTTGCTAGTTATGGTTCATCTGATGTACATGAACTGTAAATTAACTGACAGAACCTAGCAAAGTAAACTACATTCCCGCCCTCTTTCATTCTATCTCCTATAAAACATAACACAGTCTTTGCATAATCAAATGAGACTGGTTTAAGAGTGCATACCCAATTTATTGTGTCAGAATAGGTATGGCATCAAAATTTGAGCACTTGTTGGCAAACGTCTTCGTGATGCAATTGAAGAAGAAGCTCCATTCCCTTCGAATATGTGGGAGTTTGAGTTGACCCATCTTAGCCAAACTCTTTTCATACCCTAGATTAGCCATCATTTGCTGTAGCAAGGGCTCCTCCACAGCAGAACTGAATTGACAGTTTTCAGGTAGGTGTAGAGCTTTTTGAACTGTTGCCGGAGTAACAACATACTCAACCTCCTTTGCTGTAAACACGATGCTTGGAGTTCCATCCTTACCACCATCATCATAAAGTCCCGTTCGCCAGAACGTCAGAACTTGAGTTCCAGATAAAGTGGATGGCTGCGTCAAAGCGAACCCAATTTCACTATAAGATAAGAAATCCTGAATAAAATGAAGTTCTGAAGGAGCTTCACTCTTAGTGAGAATGGCAGCGTAGTTGTTGGGAACAAACTTTTCTCCATTAAAGATTATATCCTTTGGTGCCATTGAAAAAAAAATGAGAAATAAGAATGTCTGAAAGGTGTTTGGTAAAATGCCTGTGTAAAAACCGTCAGTGAATATAGAGAGAATAAGAGAAAAGAGAGAGAGTGTAGAATACAAAAGTAGATAAAAGATTTAAAATCTTTTCTCTCTTTTACTTATACACGCCACTTGACAGCAGTTAAGACGAATTTGAACAGTCTTTACACCTGTCAGCCATGCAGTAGTTAAGACAATAGTTAATGGGCACGGGAAATAAGTAATGATTACTATGCACATGCAGTTTTTCAACAAAAAATGTTCCCACTAAACAAGTAATTATGACTCTCTTTATCTCACTTAAACCAATATTTTGATAAAATAGAACCGTTCAAGTATTGACCAAAAATAAATCAAGTAAATAAATACTGCCACGTAAGCATCCGAACTTGACTATTATCAGAATTTAAAGGTCATCAGAATATGGCTTCTGTACTCAAAAAGTGAATGTTTATTTCTGTAATTCTTCACACAAATACTGATATGGTTTCTGCAGAACTTAATCATCAGAACTTCCATCAGAACTTGTCCTCAGAATTTATGCAACTGACACTTAAACTATTCATCTAAAACAACATTGATCACCATAATAATTTTCATTATTCATATGGAGTGTGAGTATGTGCTTTAAGCTAAATATCAGACAAAGAGTAAAGTCTGATTCACTTCAGTACATCTTAGAAATAAGGCATAACTAAGAACTTAGCTTAAAATCTGTCATTAGTCTAAAGTCTACTATAGAATGAGTTCATGCATGAGTCCACCTCAACTGTTTTGTGCTCTTTTTATGCATCTTTTGATAATCTTTTTCACAGGAGCTCCTCAGTATAAGTGAGTCACAACTGCTTATCAGAATTTATACTATTATCAGAGTATTTCTCCAGTAATCAGAGAATGTGAAAAGTCACCAAGAAAATTTTATTTTGCTTTTCTAATGCATATTACTTAATACCAGCAATGCACTTGGGGTCTTCCCTTCCACATATATTTTTCTCTAGATTTCAAAGGAGTACCTGATATTTATTTCTTTTCTTTACTTTTTCTTTTGATAAGTGAGGCTTATCAGCACTTAGTACATCCATAAGATTTACCAACATCAGAACTTAACAAATAAGAAGCACTATTCTAGTTTTTGACTTAGTAATAAGATACACAAAGTAAACCTAACTAAGCTCAATATCAGAATTTGCTTATGTTAATAGATTTCCACATAAACAATTACTTCAATCATGGGATCTTTAGTATATTAGAGACTACTAGGTCAGCGTCTAGCACAGTTATCCTCATTGGATTAAATAGTCACAGAAACATTCATATCACTATCAGAGTTTAGAAATTCATATCAGACAACAATCAACACTTAGGTAAATTTCAATTTAAGCACAGATTACATAAAGATAGTAATATCTGTAAATACTGATCATAGGGTCTGATGTATCAGAACATAAACTAAACAGATTAAGAGAAAGAACCTGAAACCATTCCAAGTTCATTTACCAATCTTGTAAAAGTAGCTTCACACAGTGGTTTTGTTAAGATATCTGCTAGTTGTTGATCTTTTGGAACAAAATACAATTCCACTGTACCTTCCATCACATGTTCCCTTTAGAAGTGGTACCTAATGCTGATGTGCTTTGTCATTGAGTGTTGAACTGGATTACCTGTCATAGCAATAGCACTTTGATTATCACAGTAAATGGGTATTTTAGAATATGGTAACCCATAATCCAGTAACTGATTCTTCATCCAAAGAATTTGTGCACAACAACTTTCTGCAGCAATGTACTCTGCCTCTGCAGTTGATGTGGAGATTGACTTTTGTTTCTTGCTAAACCAAGAAACTAATCTGCTTCCAAGAAATTGGCAGCTTCCACTTGTGCTTTTCCTGTCAATTTTGCACCCCGCAAAATCTGCGTCTGAGTAACCTACTAGCTTAAAGTCTGATTCCCTAGGATACCACAATCCTAGATCAGCTGTACCCTTAAGGTACTTGAAAATTCTTTTCACAGCTGTTAAGTGAGGTTCTCTTGGATCTGCTTGAAATCTTGCACAAAGACAAGTAGCATACATGATATCAGGTCTACTTGTAGTTAGATAGAGTAGTGAGCCAATCATACCTCTGTAATCAGTAATATCTACTGATGTACCAGTATCCTTATCCAATTTTGTTGCAGTGGCCATAGGAGTGGATGCACTTGAACAGTCTGGCATTCTAAATTTCTTCAACAAATTTCTGGTGTACTTAGATTGACAAATAAAAGTCCCTTCTTCATTCTGCTTGACTAGAAGGCCCAGAAAATAGCTAAGTTCTCCCATCATACTCATTTGATATCTTGACTGCATTAGCTTGGCAAACCTTTTACAAAGTCTGTCATTTGTAGAACCAAAAATGATATCATCAACATATATCTGCACCAAAAATAAGTCCTTTCCATGGTTGAGATAGAATAAGGTTTTGTCAATAGTCCCTCTGTTAAATCCACTTTCCACAAGAAACTGAGCTAATATCTCATACCATGCTCTTGGAGCTTGCTTAAGGCCATAAAGTGCTTTATCAAGTCTGTAGACATGATTAGGAAATTTTGAATCTACAAAACCTGGAGGTTGTTCGACATATACTTCTTCTTCCAATTCTCCATTAAGAAAAACACTTTTTACATCCATTTGAAAGACTTTAAGCTTTTTGTGAGCAGCATAAGCCAGAAATATCCTTATGGCTTCCAATCTAGCAACTGGTGCAAATATTTCTTGTAATTATCCTTTTACAACCAACCTTGCTTTATTTCTTGTAATTATGTCATCACTATCAGTTTTATTTCTGAATACCCACTTTGTACCAACAACAGATCTATTCTTTGGTCTTGGCATTAGGGTCCAGACTTTATTTCTTTCAAATTCATTTATCTCTTCCTGCATTGCTTGCATCCAATCAGCATCTTGAAGAGCTTCTTCCACTTTCTTTGGTTCAGTCTGAGAAAGAAAAGAATGATAGAGATATTCATTTGATGTTGTTGTTCTAGTTATAACACCTGCTTCAGGATTTCTAATAATCAAGTCATTTGTATGTGCTTTAGTCCACTTTCTTGCAGATAGAAGGTGATCTCTAGAAATGGATGCTCCCCCATGATCCATGATGTCTCCATCAACATTTTCTAATACCCCCCCTGAAATTATGCTCTCTGAGTTGGATCCTTCAGAATTTGAGTTTCCAAAATTATCAGAACTTGGCCCATCAGAACTTGATGAATCAGCACTTGAAGAGCCTGTTTTAGGTTCTGATGCTTCTTGAGATGTGGTTGGATCTTCAATATGCTCCCCTTGCACAGGTGCATTTTCCTTTGGCGTAGTCACCACAGTTTCAATAACATCAGAGTTTAACCCATCAGAGTTTGCAGTATCAGGATTTAGACTATCAGAATTTACAGAATCAGAATTTAAAACTTCATTCTCAAATCTCAGCTGATCAGAATTTTTGAACATTTTTCGGAATTAAAACGGTCTCTGAATCATTTAATATTTAAATAATATGGTTCCAATACCTAAATATGACTTTAAAATAATTTTATAATAATTATCGAGCCTTAAAAATAATTTAAAATAATATTTTAAATCTCGAAACTATTTTTCGGAAATTTTTAAATCAAAATAAATAATTAAATCTAATTATTAAATCAATTAAGATTAATTAATAATTAATTAAATCAATTAACCAATTAAAAATTAAATTAATTGATTAATTAAATAATTAATTATAACCTAAAATTAATTAATTAAATAATTAAGATTTAATTTCGAATTTAAATAATTCTAGAATTAAAAATATTGATTTTTAAAATTAGAATAGGATTTTTGATTTATTTTAAATAACAAAAATCCAGAAACAGTTTTTGCAATACAATGTTGGCGCAATATGGATCAAAACCGGGTCAGAAGTGCAACCCAACGGGTCACATTCGGGTCAACCACGCGGGTCGGGTTGGGTTTGAAGCTCACCGGACAAAACGAGGAAGATGACCGGAGACTTTTCCGACCACCGCCGCGTCGTACTCCGGCGGCTTCTCTCGAGTTGAAAACGACACCGATTCTCCCGGTTTTTAATCCAAATTCACTCCAATTCATTACCCAGACTCAGAAACAAGCGCCATAACAACAATTAATCCGCAAAACTCTGATTCCGGCCAAAACAAGGAGAAATCCGGTGATATAGATCAGAAAAACGCAACCACATAAACCATGGCCAAACTCGACAATTTATACATGAAAACGAAGCTTGTACAATACACAATCTGACACAATCATCCCTAATATCAAACAATCAACAACAAATCGAAAAAAAAACAAATTAAAATTAAGAAAAATCCTTGAACTTGACATAACAATCTGGAAATCGTTTGATACAACCAAATATATGAATCGGTTCTAAAACACGTGGGGAAGCTTATTCAAGTATAAAAATCCAACAATAACTCTGGAATAAAAAACGCCCAAATTTGAGCTCAAGAACATTCAAGAACCCTAATTTTTAATTTTCAGAAAAATCAAATCTCAATTTCTATATGTTATTGAACTCGGTTTTCGGAGTATAATATATGAAATTGACCAGAAAAATATTATCTACACGATGGAATCATCAAATCATATCAACAACATCAAGAACAAATTTTCATAATTTAATTATCAAATAATTCGAATATAAATAAATAAATAAGAAAATTACCTTAATTTCTGCACTAAAATGGTTGATTGATTCAGAAAGTACTTTTTGAGAGCTTCGTTTTGATATATTACACGCTTGAATCGGAGTTCGGTAACGTCCTCGTTCGTACGTTTGATTCTCAGGAACGTATCATTTTTAGGGTTTTTCTCTGTAATTACTATATTTTTACTGGTTGTAAATGAGTAAACGAATAAAATGAAATAAGAAATATGCTATTTATATTTACGGAATATTGGTTCGTTCTGGATTGTTAAATTAGTTGCTTAGCCGCTAAGTAACTGCAATAACGATCCGATTTGATATCAGTTTTGGATAATTATCCCAACCGGGCTTTTTATAAAACACTCTATACGAAAATAATGTAATAATATCTCGTCTTTCGAGAATACGGGTTTTGTTGATTCACCGAAATGATTATCGTATCGAAAATCTTGCGCCGGGCCGCGCACGGGTCAAACCGTAATCCGAATCGAAAAAGTCAAAACACGGAAAATGTACGGAATTACCAGATTGGGTTATGAAGGAGTTTTCGAAAGAGTTTCGGGTTGTAAAAACGTAAAAAAAGTTGAAGTCGGACGATTCCCGGCTTTGTAAAATAATTTTATAATTATTCAGAAAATAATTAATAAATTCATAAATCATTATAAAATCATATAACACTCCATAAATTACCAGAAAGATACCTTAATTATCTATATTTTATTCTGGACATATTAAAATTAACATACTCACATTTTATTATATACAAACATCCAAATATTATTATCAATCATCAGATAATTCATCAAAAATTCATATAATATTCACATAATAATCATATATTGATACAAATAATTACACGATATTTCCCGGATGTTACATCCTCCCCCCTTAAAAGGATTCTGTCCTCAGAATCACGCTAAGGAATACAACTGATACTTTTTAAGTATATCACTTTTAATCTCTCAGGTGAATCTTTCAACCTTATAATTTTTTATAACTTTAACGCATAATATCAATCTTTCCTTAATAGTCTTTTGCTAATATCATATTCTATTTGTTGCTTATATAACTCAATTCAAATCTCCATCTTCTATATATAATAGAGCTAACTTACTCTTTCTGGGTATACACATATAAACACTCTATGAATCCGCTACACGGATAGCGGTGAAGCTAGCTCACTTCTATTTATTCTGTCTATTTTATTTTCTAGGAGGGACCAACATAACACGTCTTACTTCTCTTTTTCTTTCTAATTCTAGGAACTCGTGCTTATGTGCATTTCCAACTATTACTCGGTGTTGAACCTCGTCCTCATATGTTTCTTCGTTTAAATAACCTAATTTATAATCACTTCCCATCGCATTCGAGGCTCTTTAACCGTTCCTGTAATCTTCTTCTTCGTTTGTAAATGATGCACTGAGACCAGGGCGTATTTACTTTCTGTCGTTGACTATGATATTTTTCAAGTATCTTTCCTATAATTCCTCGGGTCTCATCACTTTAATCACAACTCAACGGTCTCTCACCGACATTAAATCTATCAGTTACTCACGTAACCCGAATCAATCTTCATTTTATACTCGGTGTTGAACCTCGTCCTCATATGTTTCTTCGTTCAAATAACCTAATTTGTAATTACTTTCCATCGCATTTGAGGCTCTTTAACCGTTCCTGTAATCTTCTTCTTCATTTGTAAATGATGCACTGAGACCAGGGTGTATTTACTTTCTGTCGTTGACTATGTTGTGTTTGATGATAAAAAGATTGAAAGACTGAAAGATGGAGATTATCATGAGAGCCTCAAATTCGATAATGTTGAGATGGTCAGTGATGAAAGTGATGATGAGAGTGATCAAGAAACAGTGTCTAAGGATAATGCAGACAAATCTACCACCAATGAAGCACAAAACTCAACATCCGTCGAGTTGCATAATGCTTCATCCGTCGGAAGGCAATCTGTGTTATCCGTCGGAAGACAACCTGCCTCATCCGTCGTTACTAAATTCACCATCCGTCGGGTTATCAAAAGGAGCAGGAAGTCATGGTAGATCACCCATAGAAAGTACCCCTTTCTCAAATCAAAGATCCACAAACTCAGGGGGAGTTTCTAGCAATCAAAACTCAATCACACATCAAGACAACATTGAGGTCTCTTCATCTAGAGCTAATCTACCTCAACCAAGGAAATGGACAAAAGATCACCCCTTTGAACTGATTATTGGTGATGTTTCTTCTGGAGTTCAAACAAGGAGAGCAACTCAGGAAGAATGTCTATACAATATCTTTCTGTCAAAGGAAGAACCAAAGAAGGTAGAAGAAGCCTTGTTAGATCCTGATTGGATTTTAGCTATGCAGGAGGAGCTAAACCAATTTGAAAGGAATAAAGTATGGAAGCTGGTACCCAAGCCTAAAGGAAAGAATCCAATAGACACCAAATGGGTATTCAGAAACAAGATGGATGAAAATGGCATAGTAAGGAACAAAGCTAAATTGGTTGCTAAAGGCTATTGCCAGCAAGAAGGAATATATTTTGATGAAACATTTGCTCCTGTTGCAAGACTTGAAGCCATTAAAATCTTCTTAGCCTATGCAGCCCATGCCAATTTCAAGGTCTATCAAATGGATGTCAAAAGTGCCTTTCTGAATGGAGATTTGGAGGAAGAAGTGTATGTTAGTCAACCTCCTGGATTTGATGATCCAAATTTTCCAGAGTATGTCTATTATCTACTGAAAGCACTTTATGGACTGAAGCAAGCACCTAGAGCCTGGTATGACACTTTATCAAAGTTCCTTTTGGAAAATCACTTCACAAGAGGTACTGTAGATAAAACTTTATTTTTCAGAAATGTTAATGGCTCTAGCATACTTGTTCAAATTTATGTAGATGATATTATTTTTGGCTCTACAGATGAGAAACTTTGTAAAAAGTTTGCCAAACTGATGCAAAGTAAGTATGAAATCAGTATGATGGGAGAACTAACTTACTTTCCTGGTTTACAAGTTAAACAAGTTAGTGATGGAATATTCATTAGTCAAACTAAATATATTTTTGATCTTTTAAAGAAGTTTGATCTAATGGATTGCACATCTGCAAAAACTCCCATGGCCACTGCAACTAAGCTTGAATTAAACACTACTGAAAAGTCTGTGGATATTTCAAGCTATAGAGGCATGGTTGGCTCACTTCTGTACTTAACAGCTAGTAGGCCAGATATAATGTTTGCTACATATTTATGTGCTAGATTTCAGGCTGATCCTAGAGAATCTCACTTGATAGCTATTAAGAGAATTTTCAGATATCTCAAGGGAACACCAAAACTTGGCATTTGGTATCCTAGAGATTCTGGTTTTGATCTAACTGGTTATTCAGATGTAGATTATGCATGTTGCAGAATTGACAGAAAGAGCACAACAGGAACTTGTCAATTTCTAAGAAACAAGCTTGTGTCCTAGTTCAGTAAAAAGCCAAATTCAGTTTCTACTTCTACAGCTGAAGCTGAATATATTGCTGCTGGCGGTTGCTGTGCACAGATTTTATGGATGAAAAATCAATTGCTAGACTATGGTTTGCAAGTTGAGAGGATTCCTATTTTCTGTGATAACACAAGTGCAATTGCCATCACTGAAAATCCAGTGCAACATTCAAGGACAAAACACATAGACATCAAGTACCATTTCATAAGGGAACATGTAATGAATGGTACTGTAGAGTTACATTTTGTTCCAAGTGAGAAGCAACTTGCAGATATCTTTACCAAGCCACTGGATGAATCCACCTTTTCAAGGTTGGTAAGTGAGTTAGGTATGCTTAATTACTCTTGAATTTATCTGAGTTATTTCGCAAGTTGAAATGTAGCCAGAAATTTAGCTGATTTTTAGTCATGGATGAAATTTTGGCTAAGTCAAAATTTGCATCTCAACGGATGACCATCATCCATCAAGTTGAGTCATGCGTCGATATACTATTTGCAAATAAAAATCAGTTACTTTTCTGGAATCTTTTAAAACTCGACGGATAACAGTTTATCCTCATCCGTCGAATTGTCTAAATCTTAACTGTTAATTCCCTGAACATTATCCATCGAGTATACTTACAGTTTGTAAGCATTACACGACGGATAATGGGTGATATTTTTATATTTTATTTTTAAAACGGCTATTTTAGGAAATTTCTATTGGTTAATTTACTCTTCTTTATTATTTTTATCCGTTGTTTTTGAGATAGTATAAAAGCTTTCATTTCAATTATTTTCTTTTATCATTCTCAAATTCAACTACTTTTATTTCATTCTCTCTCAAGCAAATATTCTCTTTCTCTTCAAGCTTTCAGTCTCTAACAATGGAACCTGTAGTAAAGATTATGTCTCAGACTGGGTTCATTTATGAGAAGAACAACTTCACTGCTTTGGTCAATAAGGGTATTCAGCAATCAGAAGACTATCACAAGATGATGGACTTTGTGAAGAACTGCAAGCTAAGTTATGCCATGCTTGAATCACCCACAATTTTCTGCGAAGTTGTTGAAGAGATGTGGACCACTGCAATCTACAACTCTACTGACAAAACCATCACTCTAACTATCAAAGGTAATGAGTTCTGTATCAATAGTGATGTAATAAAAGCATGTTTCAAAATTCCTGATGATAATGTAACTTCACCACACAATGACACTAATATTATCAATATGCTTAATTCCATGCATTATGCACTTCCTACTACTAAGCTAAGTGATATTAGAAGATTAGGTCGTAGGAAGGAATGGAGTTTCATGTATGATGTTGTAACTAAAGTTTTCTCTGGAAAATCAGTAATTTTGATTCTGTGAACATTTCCATGCTTAACATGCTATACATGCTAGTTACAGATAAATTTTACAATTTCAGTGACCTTGTCTTGTATGAGTTAGGTTTTAAACTAGGTGAGTTAGCCAAAAGGGGAAAGAATGTATATTATGCTAGATTTTTCATGCTATTGGCTAACCATCTTTGTCAAGAGATTGTACTTGAGAACCCAAACAACAAATTGGCTTGTTGGGTTCAAGAGAGAAGAATCATTGCAGATTTGAATTGAGCCAACCATCATAGGAATGTGCCAATGTTCTACTTTCCTGTAATGCAGACACCTCAGGTAAGTGAGGTAAGTTCATCCATACCCTCAACTATTCCAATCTCCTCAATTTCTTTGAGTTCAGGAGTAGCTATGGCAACTGTGACAATGACCAAACAGTTGCCTACCAAAGCTGCCAAAACAACTGTAATTTCTAAATCCAAGTCAAAGAAAACCCCCTCTGGTATCTCTCAAAAGGTACCAGTTGAAAAATCCACCAAAGCCAAAGAGGGGAGTGTGAAGGAGGGTCAGTTAGGTGAGGGAAGGGGTGAACATCAAAGAAACCCCAAGGATAAGGTTTGAGAGTTGAGTGAATCCCAGCCTAGCCACACTGCAGTTTCCCAACAAACTGCAGTGCTTAAAAAGGACAAAAGCTCACTTCTAGCCGCATCCTCTCAAAAGGATGTGGCTATTGAACATAGCTCTCATCCAAGAGCATAGGCCAAAAGGGTTAGGGACACAAGCTCACCCCAAACTTACACAAAAAAGAAGAAATCCAAAACCACTGGGTATGCACAGGGCACACACACAGTGCAAACTGATGCTAAAGACACAGTCCCTGAACTTTCTCAAATTCAGTTTGATGTGGCTCCAATAAATATGGAGTCACAGCCAAAATCTCTTATAATAGAAGCCTCTGAAACACCATACTCACCAACAAACTCTCTGGAAGTGGATATGATAAACACTTCAATTCCTGATTCCCCTTCTTTAACTCTGTTGGGGAAGCCAAAATCTAGTGCAAGTGAGTATCATCTTTTAGATTATTTGTTGGCTCACTTGCCAATTCTTTCAGATACTATTGTGACATCTGTGCCTCAAATAACTTCAATCAACACAGAGTCAACAATAATTTCTCTTCCCACCTCATTCATTTCTACTCTCTCGATGGATATTGCTCATCCGTCGAGTAGTGATTGTATCCCGACGGATAAGCTTAACAGCAGTTATCCGTCGGATAACTTTACCACTCACACGATGGATATCACTTATCCGTCGAGTGTCTCTGCACAACTTCAAACTTCAATTATTTCTAGTGCAGAAGATTTAGTGGTAATACAGTCACTCTTAGGACTGAGAGAGGAGAGTGCATTGAGTGAGAGGCTGGGTTGCTCCCAGGCAAAAGGAGAGAAAAAGAGTGAATCTCAGCAATACATTCATTCAGGATTGGCAAAAGTGAGTGAGAGGAGTCCCACCTTAGTAGGTGAAGGTGAGGGTGTGAGGGTGGGGAGCCAGGGTGAGACCCTGATGTAACAAAAGAGAGATTATGAGAGAAAGGCAGGTACAGGAGAAATAAGGGTGGATCCAGCCATTGCTAGTGAGTCAATGATTGTGGATGATGCTGAAAAGGAAAGACAATTTCAGCAACATTACAAAGCTGAAATTGATAACATTTTCTTGGATGCTGACACTTTTACTCATCCTGTGTCAGCCTATCAATTGTTGGCTGCTCAGGGCAATGTGGAGGCAAAACAGACTTTGAATTTAGTACACACCTCAGAATCTCTTCAAAGAGATAAAGCTGCTGTCAATAGGATGCGTTCTCAAGCTGGTGAGCCATCTGAAGAATTTGGAGTAAATTCTAATGATGATGACTCTGATTCTTTGGATGGAAGCATGAACTTAGGGGGAGATCAAGGCCCAAGTTCTGTTTCAAATTTACCTGGATGGGCATGGACAAAGGAATCTACACCAGGACAATTTGGTGTATCTTTGGTCAAACAAGTGATGGCTATTCAAAAGGCCCTTCAGGAAACTTCAGATGCTGGTACCAAGGCTATTCTTCAAGCTCACCTAGACTCTCTACATCTCATGAAGATCCAGCACTTTAGACAGAATCTGAGTGTGGATGAACTAAAATGAGATATAGCTGACTTGAAAACTTATAATTCCGAGAAGCTGGATTCAGTAATGCCATATGGTACCATGCAAGATCTATTACTGAGACTGAGGAGAGAATCAGATTCTGAAAAGAAGCTAGCCAAGCTGGAAGACAGAGTTCAAGTTATTGAGAATTCAGTGGTTATCCTTCTTCAAAATCAACAGACTCAGACAAATCTTCTCATGCAACTGGCTAAAGCACAAGGTCTAACTCCTCAACTTGATGATAACAAAATGGGGGAGAGAGAATCAAGTAAGGGGGAGAAAGGACCAACTGAGGGGGAGAAACTTCAAGTACAAATCAACAAAGTAATTGTACCTTCAATTACTGTCTCCGAGTCAACAGTTGCAGATGGTATAGATCTAATTAAAGCAGCAGCAGCAAATTTAAAAGTTGCTGAAAAAGGAAAGTTGAGTTTGAACAACTGGAATAAGATTGATGAGGAGATACATAAAAAGTTTGAACTAGTCAAGGAGCCAGTTAAGTCAACCATCCATCACTCTCATGTCAAACCAATCAGTGTGAATGAGATGAACATGAACTATCTGGAAAAAGGATAATCTTCCTGCATCAAGTCTATAAAGGCTGAAACAATTCTTAAACCAAGGGCAAATTATCCAAAATTATCTTGGAAGAACCCCATGGACACTGTGTATGAGACATCCAAGCCTGATGAAAAGAAGCTTCTGTCAAGATCTATTGTCTTCTATAAAGATCCAGCTGATTCAGCTTCAAAAAGGAGAATTGCTAAGATATTCAGAAATGGAAAGGAAATTTGTGTGGTAGCTGGACATCCACAATTTGTTCAAGCAAAGAAAGAAGAAAAAGCCAGATTAAAGCAGGAAAAGAGGCAAGCTGCTCTAGATGCAGAGAAGTCTAAACAAAAGAAAGAATAGATTGCTATCTTGGCCAAGCTACAGGCTGTAAATTCTTCTCAACAAATTCCCTCTCAACCATCTGAAGCTGCTGAATCAAAGAAGAAAATTGAAGAACAGAAGAAATCCCCAAGGAAGAAAGAATTGGCTAGAAGAACAAAAAGGAAACTGGATGTTGTTGACAAGGAATTGGAAGATCAATTTCCTAAGGAATCCACACCAGCTACAACTCAAGCATCAAAGCCCTCTGTGGTATTTGAAGACATAAGGGTGGTGGATCCCTACAGGAACATACGTGGTGAACCTATTATACCAAATGATGATCCAATAGAGTGAGATAACATACCAATTCTTGACTTCAGCTTACCAATCCTTAGCAAGCCAAAAAAGACAAAGTCAAGGGCAATTAAGAAAGTGAAGCTGTCACCTCTCAAATCCAAGTCAGTAGTTAAAGCTCAACCTAAGGTCAATAGGGGAGACTACTTGTACTTATGTGACATCAAAGAATTTTCAGATCTAAATCTTTATCTGGATGAACTGGATGAAGTAAGGGCAATTGATGCATACAGAAACCTACCTGAAAGGTTGGTGTTCAAGTACAAAGGAGGAAGGGAGATTCAGTGGCCACTTCACAGGATTCTTCAAGAAAGCCAAGCTGTGCTGATTAAAGTCTATTCATCCTTCAAGAAAAACTTTGGGTTCAATGTAACTGCAAGAAGACTAGTATTGAAGAAGATTGAAGAGCTGAGGAGTGTTAGAGCTAAAGATGCACTCCCAAAGACACTAATCATCCCATATACAGGGAGAAGAGTGCATTTAAGGCCCTACTGGCTGATGGAATTAATGGAAGACAAGGGTGTGAGAAGATTCTTCTGATTAGAAGACCAACTGAGTATCTCTAGCAATGAGACTCTCTTGGAAATGCAAGAAAAGCTAGATCTCTCAGAATCTGATGAACTGGAATTCCACAGGCAGCTCCAGAATCAAATTGAGGAAAATAACAGAAAGCTTGGAAGAAGATCCAGACCTTCAAGGAACTAGAAAAATCTGCTCAGGCTAGAGGAGCATCTTGAATTGACTATGAGCCAAACCTTGTACATTTTGTTTAATTGAAGCACTTTCAGTTTATCTACTTATCTTTAAAGATGTATGTTCAGGATGTTTCGTTATCATCAAGTATCTCTTAATTTATGGCTACAATTCCAGTAGACATAAATTGGGGGAGATTGTTGTGCATATGTTGTGTACTTGATGATTTCATAAACAAAACATCTAAGTAGATTATACTTAGTGAAATTATGTAGCGCTGGACGGATAAGAATTATAGTCCCGACGGATGACTAACTTATTATCCATCGAGTGAGTAGCTTATATAATAATAAGTTTGTAGCACAGTTATGTATGCACCTTTGTATAGAATCTGTAGTAGCATATAAGTCATGTTGACTTTAACTAGATATGCAGAATAGGTTGATTAATTATACATAAATGATGTCTTGTAATTCTGCATAAGTGAAATAGAGTCAAGTGCCAAAATAGCTACCGATGGATGATTAACAAAGCCATCGACAGATGATCAAATGACTATCAACAGATGTTTAATATAGCGGTCGACGGATGATCAATTAAACCATCAAGGGATGTTCTGAAAGTCGACGGATGATCATATGAAGAATTCAAACAGCAGTTGAACAGTGAAAGCTGACACACAGCCGTCGAGATGTATACATACACACTGTGGAAGCCCATTAACTGGGTAATAGAGGACGAAAAGCAGCAAAGCTTAAGACTGATAGTTTTTATATTTGTTCAGTCTTTTTGACTTTGTAATCTTGGTATTATATAAACTAAGAGAGTAGCAAATAGAAAAACTGAGATAGCTGAGAAACAAAAACAGAGAAATCTTTGTAAGCAGAATTATTAGCATTTTCTGTATTCTCAGTAGTTCCATTTTGTAAGCAGCTGTGAGCATTCCTGCACACAGAGTCCTCTCGATATATTATATATATCTCTGGTGGAATTGTTTAAATCCACCAGAAAGCTTTTAAAGACTCTTATTTTTAATTACTTATGTTTTGATTCAATTAAGTTTCTATTCCGCATTGTGCTAATCAAAACATTATATCTATATTCGAGTTGAACATTTTTAATTTGAGAAAAAGGTTCAAGAATTCCATTCAACCCCGCTTCTATAATTCTTGCTATATTGTTAAGGGACTAACAGTTTGTTAACCACTTATTTCACGTCAAAATCCTTTGATTTGAAGCACGTAATATTTATGCAATCTATCATACTGACGAGATCCTCGTAATACGAACAACTGTCAAACTTGATGTCTTCGCCACGTCCTTGTTATCGATGAATTCTTTCTTCCTTATCCGCATATGTCCACCATATATCGGTTTGCCGTCGTATCTATCTTTGTTGTATGTTTCCACGTTCCACACTATTGCATTTCTTTTGAAATCGTCAAAGAACATATTTTACGCAAAAGGAGAGTTTACGAATATGACTTTGATTGAAAACTGAATAAGGAATAACAATTCCACAAACGATTAGGAGAATTTGTAATTCAGTAAATTGAAGGAAAAAGAATGAGTGAAGATTTAGATATGAATGAGACAACCATATTCGTACTCAAGATGGCCAATCTTTCATACTTTATGGCATACAACACATGATTAGGTGGCGTCCCACCCGACTTTTCATCATTTCGATAAAGCGTCATACCACAACACTGTTTGTCTCAATCAGAAATCAGTGATTTGAGGAGAGAAACAATTCAGAAGGAATACAATAAGTTTTCTTTCGTCTTTACCTCATATGATTTATCCACAGAAGAAACTTATACATATCCAATAATCAAGAAGAACATATGCTATCATGTTAAGAAGAGGAATTTTGATATTGATCACCTTCCACGCATAACCTAATTTTGCCTTCGGAACCAATCGAATGAGAGATTCACAATTTAGGTCACATTATAACTTTGAAATGTCGTTTGGAAAAGCCTCCGCATTAAATGCTTCAATGATTTGATCATAATTGCGTCCTTGTAAAATTTATAACTACTGCTTCGGATTTTCATTTATGCCGCATAAAATAACCCTTGATCACGCATTGCATCAACTTCGACGATCAGGATTATTATTTTTCACCAATCTTCTGGAAGAGTCTTCCATTTCCTTCAATCATCCTCGGTCCGTTCGAATCACAATTTTTGTTAAGTTTTAATAATTTCATGAATAATGTTTTAACATGTGGATTCAATTATTGATATTATTTAAACAAAGATTACTCTCGTCTTTCACGAAAACTTTAAACTTTCTCCCTGTCGGGGGGAGTCTACTTAGTCCCTCGAACTAACAACACTGAGTCTATATCCATTCTTCTTTTTAGGTTATTTTTTGTTTATAATAACAGGAACATAAATAGTAATTTGACAACCAAATTGTAGAACTCATTTCATACAAAAAATCTTCTGAAAGTTGATTAAGAAAATCTTCTCTGAAATCTCATTTTAAAATTTTGAAAATCAATATTTGGTCATCATTACCATATAAGTTACTTGCTATTCTCTTAATCCGTTAATGAAATATCTAATTAAAGGAATGTCCATATAAGGGTCTCTCCATTTTGGTATATCATCTACTTTTCCTTGGATTCTGCTCGCACTTATTAGTCGACAAAGTTTCATTTACTACTGTATATCATTTATTCGCAATTTTTCCGCAACACTACTAGAAATAGTAGATAAGACATCGGTCCTTAGACATCGGCATGTAATGCACCCGATTTTAAAAGCCTGTTTAACATCGGTTTAAAAAAAAGCGATATTGAATATAAATCTGACATCCGTTTTTTATAGTAGCTGTTGTCTATGTTCAGTTTTAAAATAATAACAAATAAATGCTTTTCACTTTAACATCGGTTATTTATGCTAACCGTTGTCTATAGCCATTTCTAAAAAAATGACTAAATAAATGTTTCAGTTCCCCCGCTGAGTGCCCAAATTTCCCCCCTTAACAAAAAAGTTAAAATTTATTTCCCCCTTTACTCATACATCGACTATCTCTTTATCTCTCTCTCTCTCTCTATCCCCATTTTTATCTCCCTCCCTCTCTCCCCCAAACCTCAACTGCGACTTCACCTCCCTTATCTCTCTCTTCCCCCACACCGCAAGGCGACTCTGTCTTCTCTCTCTTTCCTCTATCTCTCGAACTCGCTCTCATAAACCCTAATTTACACTAGTACATATTTTACATTCAAATTATACCTAATTAAGCACCAACTTACGCTTTGAATTGGTAAGATTAGACAAAAATCGTAGATTTGAGGATCTTCGAAACTTTGGGTATCGTTCGATTAAGTTTTAATTTCAAATTTGGTTCGTTAAATTTGAAGTAGTCTCCAATTTTCAATTTTTCTTTCTCTTTACTCTATTTTTGTTCACAGATCTGCTGCTTTTGGAGATTAAGGATCTTTGTGAAGATTTGGTTTTGGAGATTTGGGTTCGTCAAGAAATATTTCCCTCTTTCTTGAGCTGTTAATCCATCTTTGTTTCTTTTATCATGCTTGTTTGATGCTTGTTATTATATGGAGCTATTTTTTTAGTATTCGAAGTCATTAAGCTTTTTCTGAATATGGAGAAGTTTGTCCTTTTAGGTTGTAGTGATTGGTGTGACAGCCTCAACCCCGGGTCAGGAGTTGACGTCACGAACAAAATGAAACTACAATTATAATACAATTACTTAATTTATTTCAATATAAACAACTCTTCCACAAGATCTTTTCCAGGTTCAAGTATAATTTAGGTTACATACTTATTACAAACCAACTAATTAAAAAAACCTGTCATGACTGTTATTCTACAGCAACACACAAACCACACTTCGCCAGACACAACCTAATTAGAGGAGCTCGACACATGAGGAATTGGAAACTGGCCCTTAGCAAAACAACAAAATCCCCTAGGCATCTGCAATGCGGAAATATACAAACATATTTGCAAGAGTGAGCGACCAACCGCTCAGCAGTACCACTATATGAATACTAACTAAAACAGTTTATAATAAACAATTGTAGGTACAGAATTTACAACTGGTTAGTAGAAAACAAGTAAAATAAGTGTAAACAGATAAAACTGATAAACTGTTGAAACTGGATCTTTAATAGCTAGCATGCTCTCTAAACATTTTATTAATAGTGCTGTGTAAATAGTAGGGTTAAATTTTAGCATGCTACTTCCATTTCTAAATCATTCGTCCCATCGCAGGACCTATAAAACTAACTGTTCCGTTACGGGAACCATAAAACTTACCCCATCACAGGACCTATAAAACTTGTTCCTCTCCGGGAACCTAAAAATCACTTGCTCATATATAAAAGCATTGGATGATCCCTGGTGAGACAGCTGATCAGGCTATCCTATGAAACTTGTTCCGAAACTCAGAGACTAGCTAGGTCTCTGTCACGCTGGGCTGGAGGTTATAACAGGGTGCGCAACCACTTCGCCTCTTACACTAACTTCCAGGCCGTTACGGGCCTTCTGCGCACACTCATCCAATTATCTGATCATTTTTATCCAGTTTTCCAAATCACTTACCTATCTCTTGTCAAAACAATTACAACACAACACATTTTCCAAAACATTTCCGTTTTATTCAAAACTTAGAAATAGGTATTTTCAGAAGTTACTTTTCCCCCAAAACACAAGTTAACAAAATAATTTGAAACCCAGGGGATACGTAACTTAAATCGTTCTGTTCCACTACGAGAATAAAACAACATTATATTTATATATGCTGAACTATACAGATATGGTCAGGGGTACTTGCCTTAATACGCTTTAACACTAATTTCTGACTGGCTTTGCACTGGCCGGGATGCTAATGATTTCAACTGGAACCTACAGGAACCAAAATACCCTAAATTAGACGTCTAAATATGCTTGGCTATCCTCGCTAACAATCTACCCATACGTTAACAAACTCGACTCGTAACATTCTCAATATAATAATACACGTATCAATTAGGGTTCACGTCTTCAAAAGCCGGTTCAGTGTTCATTTTCGTAATATAGGTATATTTGTCCTTTTACGAAATTAGGGTTACCGGTTTCGAAAAGTATCCCATCGTAACACATAATCAGGTTTTGTACAAAATAGTTACATATAATCGATCGACGTTCCGATAGCCATTGGGTACGTCCTCGTATTTCCGTAATTAAATTTTCTCGGAAATCGGGAAGCACCTCCTTTGATTATCAGCTAACCCGTCGAACATCCCTACGTCAAAACAATCACAACCACAATCAACCGCCATTAAAACCCAACCACCGATTTCAGTCATCAATATCAGTCCAAAATTCTTAGTTACCAATTAAATACAATTATTAATTATTAGCCGTGTTTTTATGTTTTAATCGTATTTTATTCGCAATTCGATCCTTAAATCGTATTTCGTATTTTAGATTGTAGGACTCAGAACAACGTCATCACGGTCCACCGCCGGCTCGCCGAAGCTCATCGCCGACGGCGATAAAATTTACGGGTACCCGATCAATTTCGGGTTCCAACATAAATTTCATCGATAATTATTAGTTAAATCTCGTGACACCGAATAATTTATTTCACAAATCACACCAATATTCGACTGATCTTCAAAATAATCAATTACTTTCGGCAGGAAATTAAAGGAATAATCCCAATAGAATACGACTCCAATCAACAGAGGAACAGAGGCAATAGCAACATCGAAAACAATACAAGCAACACCATACACCCCTCCATCCCCTCCGGTCACCTTGCCGGAAAAATCAACACGGCGGCGACCGGAGAAGCACAGGGCGGCACACACAGAAACACAAACACTCGCACACACTTATATCCCTGTATCGACACACACACACACGCGAAATACACACACACACACGGAATCTAGCAACACAGGAGAAGAAGAAAGGAAACGGGAGGAAAGAAACAGAAATAGAGAGAGGACATGGGAGAGGGATCGAGAGAGAGAAGAAAGAAGAGGGGAAGATGTGGTGGTATACCGGAGAATGGTGGTGGCGGCGGAGGAACTGCGAAGAAAGAGAGGAAAGAGACGGGAGAGATTTTGGGAGAGAGAGATGAGAGAGAATGCAAAGATAAGGAAGCGAAAGAAATAAGATTTGGGGGATTTATCATATTTGCTGTGTTAATACTGCTTCTGGCACCGCATTAAACAAATAAATGGGAAATTTACTAAATACAGATTTGTCCAGAATTTGCCAAAATAATCTTAAAATCCCCGGAATAATTTAAAATTAATAAAATAACCATTTTGAAAATTTTACAACATTTTCTGAAATGCGCCACGTATCCGTATTTTACATTTTAACGAGCCAAAAGTGCGGGTGAATAAAAGCCAAAGCGTTTTCAAAATAATTTTAAAAATTCTCTAAATATTCCAAACACAACGAAATGTGAATTTCATAATTTTTGAAACCCTTCTGAATTTAATACTGAATTTACAATATAATGAAATCAGAAAATCATTTAAAGATAAATAATCGATAAAATATTAATTTCTAAATTTCATAAATTCCTGAAAATAATAAATAAAATTTATAAAGTGATAAAAATAATTTTAGAATCAATCCAAATATTTATGGAAATATATGTTGACTAAAATTACCTTTAACCATAAAACAAGTAACACAACGTCACCGCTAATTACACAAACGATCCTCGAACACCAATAATCACACATAATTAATAAAATATTAACAAAAATAATATTCAACTAATAGAACCCATATACATAATTTATTTATTTAATTATTTAGTAATCACACCTTTAAATATTACAAAAATGTACGAGTCGTTATATCCTTTCCCCTTAAAAAGATTATATCCTCAGAATCTGATCTAATTAAACAAATGAGGATATTTATCAAGCATATCTGACTCTAATTCCCAAGTGGACTCTTCCACTCGAGGATTCCGCCACAGTACTTTAACTATGGGAATAGACTTATTTCTAAGAACTCGCTCTTTACGATCTAGGATCTGGATCGGTCGTTCCACATAGGACAAATCTGGCTGAAGTTCGATCGGTTCATATTCAATAACTTGGTTCGAATCAGGGATATAACGCTTCAGCATGGACACATGGAATACATTGTGGATATGTTGTAATTGCGGTGGCAATGCCAATTCATAGGCAACCTTACCAACTTTCCTCAATATTTCAAAAGGTCCGATATATCTAGGACTTAACTTGCCTTTCTGTCCAAATCTAACCAATCCTTTCCAGGGCGACACTTTTAGCAACACCAACGATCCTATTTCCATTTCCATGTCTTTTTGATGAAGGTCCGCGTTCTTTTTCTGTCTATCTTGAGCTGCTTCTAATCTTTTTCGAATCAATATAATTGCGTCCTTGGTCTGTTGAACCAACTCAGGGCCTAATAATTTCTTTTCTCCTACTTCATCCCAATAGAGGGGGGACCTACACTTACGTCCATACAGGGCTTCGTAGGGCGGCATCCCTATACTGGCATGATAACTGTTATTATAAGAAAACTCAATCAGTGGCAAGTGCTCATCCCAATTTCCTTTAAAATCCAAAGCACAAACCCTTAACATATCTTCTATCATCTGAATGGTTCTTTCACTCTGGCCATCTGTTTGGGGATGGTAGGCGGTACTCATCTTCAATTTAGTCCCTAAACATTCCTGGAATTTCGTCCAAAATCTGGAATTAAATCTTGGATCTCGATCAGACACGATTGAAACAGGGACTCCATGCTTGGTCACAATTTCATCCAAATACAATTTGACTAGCCTATCCAAAGAGTACTTTTCACTGATCGGGAGAAAATGTGCAGACTTGGTCAATCTATCAATAATTACCCAAATTGCATCATGGTTCGATTTCGTCTTTGGTAGTCCTACTACAAAATCCATCGCGATTTCTTCCCATTTCCACTGTGGAATGTCCAACGGTTGTAACAATCCACTTGGTCTTTGATGTTCCGCCTTCACTGTCTAGCATACATGGCATTTGTTAACCCAACTTGTAATTTTCTTTTTCATTCCTGGCCACCAAAAGTGCGTCTTTAAATCTTGATACATTTTAGTGCTTCCCGGGTGAATGGAAAACTTGGAATTATGAGCTTCCTGCAATATCTCATTCCTTAGTTCAGTTATATTGGGAATCCATATTCTCGAGGAAAACCTATACATACCCTTACTATCCTTTTGTGTGCAAAGTTCTTCTCCAGTTAAACTATCTAACTCTTGATCCATCATTTCAACCTGACATTTCTGAATCTTGTCCATCAATTCTGGCCGAAAAGTGATCTCATACAATTGTCCTTGATTTTCGTCTATCACTCGAACCTCAATTTCCAGCTTCTCCAATTCCTTAGCGAGTTCCTCGGAAACTTTGATCGCATTCAACCTTTCCTTCCGGCTTAGGGCATCTGCCACTACATTGGCCTTGCCTGGGTGGTAATTAATGGAGCAATCGTAATCCTTAATCAGTTGTAGCCATCTCCGTTGTCGCATGTTCAGATCCTTCTGAGTAAATATATACTTTAAACTTTTGTGATCTGTATAAATTTCGCATTTTTCTTCGTATAAGTAATGTCTCCACAGCTTCAACGCGAACACAATTGCTGCTAATTCCAAATCATGCACTGGATACTTTTGCTCATAAGGCTTTAACTGTCTAGAAGCATAGGCAATGACTTTATCATGTTGCATTAATACACAACCCAAACCTTTCAAGGAAGCGTCACTATAGATCACGAAGTTTCTTGTTTCATCTGGCAATGCTAATACTGGAGTTGTTACTAACTCTTCTTCAATTCTTGGAAGCTTTCCTCGCACTTCTCCGTCCAATTAAATTTCTCATTCTTCCGGGTCAACTTGGTCAATGGAGTTGCAATCTTGGCGGAATCCTTTACGAATCTTCGATAATAACCTGCTAATCTAAGAAAGCTTCTGACTTCCGTCAGAGTCTTTGGTTGTTCCCACTTGGATACAGCCTCAATCTTTACAGGATCTACTTTAATTCCATCTTTTCCTACTACATGACCTAAGAATTGAACTTCCTCCAACCAAAATTCGCACTTCGAAAACTTTGCGTACAACTGCTTCTCTCTTATCCTTTGCAGGGAAATCTTCAGATGATTAGCATGATCTTCTCTAGTCTTCGAATAAATGAGGATATCATCAATAAATACAATCACAAACTTATCCAAGTATTCTTTATACACCCGGTTCATTAAATCCATGAAGGCAGCTGGTGCATTGGTCAATCCAAACGACATTACTAAGAACTCATAATGTCCGTATCGGGTCCTGAATGTAGTCTTTGGTATGTCTTCAGGCTTAATCTTTAACTGATGGTAGCCTGATCTCAAGTCAATCTTCGAGAAATAGCACGCTCCCTTAAGTTGGTCAAACAAGTCATCTATCCTTGGCAGGGGATACTTGTTTTTAATGGTTAACTTGTTTAATTCTTGATAATCAATACACAGTCTCATACTTCCATCCTTCTTCTTTACGAATAGTACTGGAGCACCCCACGGAGATACACTTGGCCTAATTACGCCCTTGTCCAATAATTCCTGGAGTTGCTTAGCTAGCTCTTTCATTTCCACTGGAGCCATGCAATAAGGTGCCTTTGAAACTGGTTCTGCTCCGGGAACTAAGTCTATGGAAAACTCAATTTCACGATCTGGTGGTAATCCGGGAAATTCATCTGGAAAAATATCTGGGAATTCCCTTACTATTGGAATCTTGTCTAGGTCAAGTACTTCTTTCTCCAAGTCTACCACATGTGCTAAGTAAGCTTCGCATCCTTGTCTTAACAATTTCTTTGTCTGTAATATCGAGAGAAATTTCTTTTCTTGCCTTTGTCCTTGATAAATCACCTTGATATTATCCTCAGTACCCATCAAAATTTTCTTCTTCTTACAATCAATATTAGCCTTATACCGGGACAACCAATCCATTCCTAAAATCACGTCGAACTCTCCTAGCTCGAAGGGTATTAGATTAGCCTAAAAAGAGTACCCGTGGATTTCCAATTGACACTTAGGGCAAAACTGACTCACTGAAACTCTATCCTGATTGGCTACTTCTATAGTCAAAGGTTCATCCAAATCTTCTAACATTAAGTCCATTTTAACCACACAGTTCCTTGATATAAAAGACTTATATGCTCCTGAATCAAATAAAACTTTAACAGGTACGGAGTTGAGAGAGCGTACCTGCCACTACGTCCAAGTCCTAAGCATTAGACCTTTTTGTCATTTTGAAAGTTCTGGCTTTAGTTGTGCTGGATGCCGGTCCTTGAGATGCAGTACCTTGAGTAGTTATCTTACAATACCGAGCAACATGTCCCACCTTCCCACAGTTGTAGCAAGTAACTGCGGGTTTTTCTATATTGCATTTGGATGCGTAATGACCCTTTTGATGACATTTGAAGCACTGAACATCCCTTTTGCACGGGCCACTATATCTCTTCCCACATACCTTACGATCCATTACGGAATTTGATGACTGAGCTGGAGTGGAGGCAACTGAGGTGGCAGCAGGCCTAGCCTGAGGAAAATTCTGTCTTCTAAATCTTTTATTTCTGTTCTGGCCAAACCTCTTCTGAAACCTCTGACTGAATCCCCCTGGATTCGTTTCACCAGTGATGCTTTCAGATTTCTGCTTCTTATCGCCCTTTTCCTTGGCAGCCAACTTCTGGTCACTTTCAATTACCAGCACGGCCTGAACTACGGAGGGATATGTATTGAGCTGCAAGGGTACAACCCCACTGCGAATTTCTGGCTTCAGTCCCTGCTGAAATCTCTTCACTTTCTGAACTTCAGTATTCACATACACAGGCACCAGTCGGGCCAATTCCGTAAACTTGACCTCATACTCGGCTACACTCTTTTCGTCCTGCTTCAATTCTAAGAACTCAACTTCTAACTGGTTCTGCAAACAGTCCAGAAAATATTTTTCCAAGAACAACTCTGTAAACCTGGCCCACGAGACAGGGCCTTCTCCTTCCACGGCACAGGTGGATTCCCACCAATAATTCGCTTCACCCTTGAGAAAATAGCTCGCATAGTCTGATCTAAGATTATCACTTACTTGCGTAAGGGTGAAAGCTTTCTCTATTTCCCTTAGCCAAATTCTAGCAGCAACTGGGTCCACCTCGCCCTTAAACTCTGGGGGCTTTACCGACTGAAAAAATTTAAAACTCACAGTTTGGTTCACTTCTTTTTGCTGAGGTTGCTGCTGAAGTTGCAGCTGTTGTTGTTGAATTTGTTGTTGCTGCTGCTGTATAAACTGCTGTTGTTGTTGCTGTTGTAGAAATTGCTGTTGCTGTTGCTAAAATTATTCTTGCTGCTGAGCCATTTGATTATACTGTTGGCGCAGCAAATCTAGCAACTCACCCATAATTGGGCCCCCTTCAGAAGCTCTGCTAGAAGAATTGGATGTGATATTCTTCTTGGGTGGCATTCTCCTGAAACATAACAAATGGTTTTAGTTAAAAAGAATTGCCCCCGGGTAGCAACATTTTCATGTGCCAAGAGAATGCTGCCGCAATAAAATATTCCCACCCTCCATTAGTTGGGGTCTGATTGTAATGAGTAGCTAGATTTAATAAAATCAACAACAATTGCAACAATAAAATAACAACAATAATAACAGCACGCCATTGGCCGCATACACCAATACCTATAACAGCCACCAGCTAATATCGCAACCTACTAACGGAATTCACATGGTCGGACTCGTTCTCGTGGAAAAACTATCTAGGAATCCCTATCGGCCATTACCAATGGCCCTTGCACCAGGGAAACACACTAAAGATCAGGGCAGTTCCAAAATCCTCAAAATATGTCAGGGTTACTCCTTCGAAACCTCGACTAGACTCTTAAACTTGCTCCTCTAGATGTGAGTTACTGAATCACTCCCTATATACCAATATTACCCCTTTCCGACTCTACTCCTAACCCAAATCAGGGACTCAAACCTGTGGCTCTCATACCAACCTGTGACGGCCTCAACCCCGGGTCAGGAGTTGACGTCACTAATAAAATGAAACTACAATTATAATACAACTACTTACTTTATTTCAATATAAACAACTTTTCCACAAGATCTTTTCCAGGTTCAAGTATAATTTTGGTTACATACTTATTACAAACCAACTAATTAAAAAAACCTGTCATGATTGTTATTCTACAGCAACTAACAGACCACACTTCGCTAAACACAACCTAATCAGAGGAGCTCGACACATGAGGAATTGGAAATTGGCCCTTAGCAAAACAGCAACATCCCCTAGGCATCTATAATGCGGAAATATACAAACACATTTGCAAGAGTGAGCGACCAACCGCTCAGCAATACCACTATATGAATACTAACTAAAACAGTTTATAATAAACAATTGTAGGTACATAATTTACAACTAGTTAGTAGAAAACAAGTAAAACAAGTGTAAACAGATAAAACTGATAAACTGTTGAAACTGGATCTTTAATAGCTAGCATGCTCTCTAAACATTTTATTAATAGTGTTGTGTAAATAGTAGGGTTAAATTTTAGCATGCTACTTCCATTTTTAAATCATTTGTCCCATCGCAGGACCTATAAAACTAACTGTTCCGTTACGGGAACCATAAAACTTGCCCCATCACAGGACCTATAAAACTTGTTCCTCTCCGGGAACCTCAAAATCACTTGCTCAGATATAAAAGCATTGGATGATCCCTGGTGAGACAGCTGATCAGGCTATCCTATAAAACTTGTTCCGGAACTCAGAGACTAGCTAGGTCTCTGTCACGCTGGGCTAGTGGTTATAACAGGGTGCGCAACCACTTCGCCTCTTACACTAACTTTCAGGCTGTTACGGGCCTTCTACGCACACTCATCCAATTATCTGATCATTTTTATCCAGTTTTCCAAATCACTTACCTATCTATTGTCAAAACAATTACAACACAACACATTTTCCAAAACATTTCCGTTTTATTCAAAACTTAGAGATAGGTATTTTCAGAAGTTACTTTTCCCCCAAAACACAAGTTAACAAAATAATTTGAAACCCAGGGGATACGTAACTTAAATCGTTTTGTTCCACTACGAGAATAAAACAACATTATATTCATATATGTTGAACCTTACAGATATGGTCAGGGGTACTTGCCTTAATACCCTTTAACACTAATTTCTAACTGGCTTTGCACTGGCCGGGATGCTAAGGATTTCAACTGGAACCTACAGGAACCAAAATACCCTAAATTAGACGTCTGAATATGCTTGACTATCCTCGCTAACAATCTACCCATACGTTAACAAACCCGACTCGTAACATTCTAAATATAATAATACACGTATCAATTAGGGTTCACGTCTTCAAAAGCCGGTTCAGTGTTCATTTTCGTAATATAGTTATATTTGTCCTTTTACGAAATTAGGGTTACCGGTTTTGAAAAGTATTCCATCGTAACACATAATCAGGTTTTGTACAAAATAGTTACATATAATCGATCGACGTTCCGATAGCCATTGGGTACGTCCTCGTATTTCCGTAATTAAATTTTCTCAGAAATCGGGCATCACCTCCTTTGATTATCAGCTAACCCGTCGAACATCCCGACGTCAAAACAATCACAACCACAATCAACCGCAATTAAAACCCAACCACCGATTTCAGTCATCAATATCAGTCCAAAATTCTTAGTTACCAATTAAATACAATTATTAATTATTAGCCGTGTTTTTATGTTTTAATCGTATTTTATTCGCAATTTGCACCTTAAATCGTATTTTGTATTTTAGATTGTAGGACTCAGAACAACGTCATCACGGTCCACGGTCGGCTCGCCGAAGCTCATCGCCGACGGTGATAAAATTTACGGGTACCCGATCAATTTCGGGTTCCAACATAAATTTCATCGATAATTATTAGTTAAATCTCGTGACACCGAATAATTTATTTCACAAATCACACCAATATTCGACTGATCTTCAAAATAATCAATTACTTTCGGCAGGAAATTAAAGGAATAATCCCAGCAGAATACGACTCCAATCAACAGAGGAACAGAGGCAATAGCAACATCGAAAACAATACAAGCAGCACCATACACCCCTCCATCCCCTCCGGTCACCTTGCCGAAAAAATCAACAAGGCGGCGACCGGAGAAGCACAGGGCGGCACATACAGAAACACAAACACTCACACACACTTATATCCCTGTAACGACACACACACACGCGAAATACACACACACACACGGAATCTAGCAACATAGGAGAAGAAGAAAGGAAACGGGAGGAAAGAAACAGAAATAGAGAGAGGACATGGGAGAGGGATCGAGAGAGAGAAGAAAGAAGAGGGGAAGAGGTGGTGGTATACCGGAGAATGGTGGTGGCGGCGGAGGAACTGCGAAGAAAGAGAGGAAAGAGATGGGAGAGATTTTGGGAGAGAGAGATGAGAGAGAATGGAGAGATAAGGAAGCAAAAGAAATAAGATTTGGGGGATTTATCATATTTGCTGTGTTAATACTGCTTCTGGCACCGCATTAAACAAATAAATGGGAAATTTACTGAATACAGATTTGTCCAGAATTTGCCAAAATAATCTTAAAATCCCCGGAATAATTTAAAATTAATAAAATAACAATTTTGAAAATTTTACAACATTTTCTGAAATGCGCCACGTATCCGTATTTTACAATTTAACGAGCCAAAAGTGCGGGTGAATAAAAGCCAAAGCATTTTCAAAATAATTTTAAAAATTCTCTAAATATTCCAAACACAACGAAATGTGAATTTCATAATTTTTGAAACCCTTCTGAATTTTATATTGAATTTACAATATAATGAAATCAGAAAATCATTTAAAGATAAATAATCGATAAAATATTGATTTCTAAATTTCATAAATTCCTGAAAATAATAAATAAAATTTATAAAGTGATAAAAATAATTTTAGAATCAATCCAAATATTTATGGAAATATATGTTGACTAAAATCACCTTTAACCATAAAACAAGTAACACAACGTCACCGCTAATTACACAAACGATCCTCAAACACCAATAATCACACATAATTAATAAAATATTAACAAAAATAATATTCAACTGATAGAACCCATATACATAATTTATTTATTTAATTATTTAGTAATCACACCTTTAAATATTACAAAAATGTACGAGTCGTTATAATTGGCCCTTACGATTGTTTGCGCTTAATGTTGAATCAAAACTGTGTGATATCCTTGTTTGAGATAGAGAAGATGCCTGGTCGTAAGTTCACCCACTCTGTTTGATGTCTACCAAGCTGGGGTATGAATCTAGATTTTCAGTCATTTAGTGAAATAAACAAATATCTTGCAAGATCCTTTCTTTTTTAATTTTTATGCTCGAAAAAGATTATAAATTTGGTAAACTGATATGGTTGTGTGGCTCATCTGAAAACCAGGTGCTTCCTCCAAATTTCATTAAGCTTGCCAAAAATGTGTACGTGGCTGATTTCATTGCAGCTTCTGATTGTAAGCTTGGTGAGTTGTCCCGGTACATAACGTACTTAAAGTCTTAATCATACATGTCGTAACCATATGCTCAATTCTGTATTATTTCTCTTAATGGTAAATTCTGTTGAAATTATTCATTCCAAGTGCTGATTATTCATATATTTTAATTGAAGGGTCTTGTAAAGAGATTGAATTTGAGTCATGTGATGTATAGTGTAGATGTGCTACCTTGATCTTTAAATTTTAAGAGCAATTCATTTCATCTAGTAAAAATCTCAAGTTTTGTCGTCAGTGGCCCAGATACTGTTCTATGCGCTATATGCTTGTTGAGTACTTGAGTTGGTGTTTATGTTTTTAGAGATTTTTATTTATTCTCTGTGTTTGCTACGTTTTGGTAGGCATTTTCAGCTTTTTGTCTCTATATCTTTGGAAATAATAATTTTTGTATTCATTGTAGGGCATACATCCCTCTATTAAGGCGACAGTTTGGGAGTTCTTGCTGGGTTGCTTTGATCCCAACAACACCTATGTTGAGCGAGATGAGCTAATTGGTTTTTTCTTATTGCTCTAGCTATTCTCATTGAGTTATTCAAACATTAGGACAACGAAAAAAGGGGGTGATAGCAAGATCTTTTTTCTTTAGGCCAGGAGGTCCTTTAGCATCTGAATTGGAAAAGCACCCTGTTATTCTTAAAGTTAATGATTGGTTGTTTTGTCATGGAGGCCTTCTACCGCACCATGGTAGATTCTTTATTCTACTAGTCTACTAATTTTTTTTTGATTTTGAAGCTGGCTCATGATTCTTGTCGTATTATTGCAGCTGCCTATGGTATAGAGAGGTTGAATAAGGAGGTCTCGACTTGGATGAGAGGCCTTAGTGAGAGTGATGACCATCAGAAACTCCCTTTTATTGCCACTAGAGGATATGAAAGTGTTGTGGAACCGTTTATACTCTCAAGATATAGGGGAGCTGGAAGACTATGAGACTACACGAATTTGTAAATTGTGATCACCATTATTGCAGCTTGCAGCAAGGCCTGGATCTCCTAAGTCGTTATAACAACTTGTGGAGATTGCTAGGAATCCTTCTTCTAGTGCTACTGGTTTATCTGGTCTTGTTACCGGGAAAGAGGATAACCTAAGACACTCTAGAGACAGAATGGTCAACAGAAGTGCTATCTTCTCCACTTTGCTTTGTCTCTCAACAGCCAAGTCATGATCAGAATTATGTGCTCGTTTGCTATATAATCTTACTGTTGCCTGTTTATGCAGCAAACTACTGGTCTATCTGCAGCAACCCGGGAAGAGTATTATCTTTTGGATTCTGTGGAACCAGATCCAGTTGGATTTCATAATCAGGTGTGTCCATAAGAGCCATTAACATCAAATTGATTTAAGACTCTTTATTAGCACGGTGTTTTCCCTTGATATTACTTGTAAGAGAAAATTGTTTTAGAACTTGGCTTAAAATACTTGGTATCTGATCTTTAATTTGACCGGTTTCATAACTGTGCAGCAGTATTTACTATAAATAGATAATTAAATATCCCCTCATGTACTTTAAATCCATTTTGATTAGCCTATTGCACCAGTTCATTCATTACCATAGTTTATGATATTTTCTCCATGAAATAAAAAAAGATTGATTGCACTTTTGTTGTTGAAAACCAGATAGATTGAAGGAGGGTTAAAAATTTTAAAAGTTCTTGTTGGCAAAGCTCTGATACTATATAACAGTATAAGTTATGATTTAGAGTTTTGTATTTTATAGTGTTTCTTAGATGGATTTAAAGTATGCCTTTCTTAATATTTTTCATTCAGGTGTTTGTCAAAGCTAACAAACCGAGGGCTTACTTCAAGAGGTTTCAGGTTAAGTTTAAGAGAAGGCGAGGTAAACATTCATAGACAGTCGTCATTTACATCCTAATAATTCTAGACATACAACAGGTGAGGTTGCCGGGAGGATTTGGTGTCTTTACATATTTCACGTATGTGGCTCCCGCATAATGAATGAAGCTAGTAGCAGTTAAGGCAGATCCATGTTGCAGATGGTAAAAGCTTCTGAACTAAATTGCTACTCAAATAATTTGTTTATTCTGTAATTTCATTATCTTATCAAAACATATATAGTCTTGTGCTAAAAAAGTAATTTTTTGTAACAGTCCACTCAAACTTTGCAAGAACTATATGAAGGAATCTAATAACTAAATGCCGCCCACCAGGTCAGGTTATACTTAAAGGCATGTACAGTCTGTTCTTCTTTTTTTATGTGTAGTAGCTACTCACATTCTCCTTTTCCCTCCAACAATCTATTCATCTGGATAAATTTATGCAAGAAGTAGCATATATCACCTTTAATGAATTTTATATATTCTTGAAGTTGCTCTTTTTCACTAATGATGTTACAATACCAGAGTCAAGTGTCATGCCTTTTCCATTAGTAGGGACCATGAAGAATCTGAGGTAGGGAAACAGAGTTCAATAGGCTATGTTAGAGAATATTATGAGAATGTTATTAAATTTGATCTAGACTAATGCCCACCAGGGCCAGGCCAACAAAGGATACATAATACAACTCTCTGTTAATTGTATCTTTATTAATTGTATCTGAAGAATATTCACTGCTTTTAATCTGTAGATTATAATATCTTCATTCTTTTACATCTATCTTTCAGGCAACTGGAGGGGATTATTCAGTTGAACCCGCTGAAAGTCGAAGACCCTTCAGGGCTCTACTTGATGCTGGCCTTTTAAGGACTACTATAGGCAATCGTGTCTTTGGTGCTCTTAAGGTATGAATTGGTATATAATGAAACATTAACTATAATTGTACATGATCCATTTTTTTTTCACAGTAATGTTACATTACTTAATACTGAATCTCTGTATCTATGTACCTTTTTTGATCTGTAATATAATATTGGTATTATTTACAATTTTCGCAAATACTACTGAAATACAATAATCTTTCTTGTTGCTCCCACAAGTTGTGTTGTGTATTAAATTGATTTAAATGGTTTCCGTTATGGGTATACTTTTTTTCATTTTACCCCACATTTTTGTCGGAAAATATTACTGTCTTGGATGAAGGAGTCCTAGTCACTATATGCTTCTATGTACTAAATGCCAGCATGTAATACTGAGTGTGACTTAGGTCTCAATTAGAAAGTGTATGTCTGGTGAACAAGTAACATGGTATTGGTTAGCATGTGATTGCTTGTGTTTGTACATATATACTAGAACTTATTCAGTTGTTAATTGTAGGGTGCTTTGGATGGTGGCCTTGACATTCCTCACAGTGAAAAATGATTTGCTGGCTACTCAAAGGATTCTAAACAGCTTGATGCTGAGGTTCACCACAAGTATATCTATGGTGGCCAAGTATACGACTCTGTTGTGTAAACAGCACTTAACAGCTTGTATTGAAAAAATAAATGGACTAATCTGTGATTAGCTTGAAGAAAGAGATTAGCCCATTCCTGAACTTGTGTATTCAAGTATGTGTTTTACTTTAATTTTTTTTGGTCATGTATAAACTCTTGACAAGTCCTTAGTTAAAAGAGTCTAGATAAATAAGTTATTTTATTTTTATTGGTTGGGATGTTTATTTTAGACCTGGAATGTATGTCCGAATTGGTTTTGGAATATTGTATGTTAAGAAATTTGGTATCAATGTAGCTTTATGTTTCTGTTGGATGTTTTTGGTTGGATTGTTTGGTATTTTTTTGGTTGTGTAAATGCAATTGGTTCATGTGGCTGTAAAATAGGACCAGGATGGCATGTAATTTACACCACATTAACATCACAATGGTAAATGTAAACCCATGTAAAAAATGTACAAAAGACATCATGTAAAATAATATTAAACGAAAAAGAACTAAAAAACCGATGTGAAATAGGTATTTGACATCGGTTCTGAAAAGAAACTCAATGTATTTTAAGTCAAATAACATCGGTTAGATAAATTGGCTGATATTAAACAAAAAGATTTAACATCGGTTTCTTGAAGAACACCCATGTCTTATCCATCATTTCACATCGGGGGGCTAATTTAACTGATGTCTGATCAAACATTTCACATCGGATAACTAATCTAACCGATGTCTGATCTAGCATTTCACATCGGTTTGTTCGAAAGAATTTTAATAATTTGGCTTTTAGAGCTTGTAGATTTCATATTTTAATGGATAAATACCTCACAATATACTCATATTCACCTAAAAATACTGTAATATAAGCTGAAATTTGTTGCAAAGACATCACATTTAATCTTAAAACCGATGTATATCACTGTAATAGACATCGACTGTTAACCGATGTCAAAAGCTGATGACATTTAACATCACACGCGAAGACATCGGTTCAGATTTTTTTTAACATCGGTTCTGAACCGATGTCTGATCCCATATTTTTAGTAGCGCAATGATGACATCCGGTACTATCTCTGAAAATCTTGTCATCATTCTTGACGTTATACTTACAACCACGCAGGCGATTCGATGTTCTGTCTATAGATAGGTTCGTATCTTCTTGCTAGTCTTACCTATACCTAGTAAGGTAGATATCATTCCTTGCGCAACTCCCGATAAGTGATAGGAATCTTCTCGTAGCGGTGGCGTCTTCGAAACGTGCAATGTTGGTTCTTCATCAACTTCCATCAACTTGTTGCCTCCAGCGTGAAGCTCGTCCTACTACCTAATTCTAAGTTAAATCATACCCAAAACTTACCTAGCCTCTCTTACGCGAAGTTCTCACAAGACTCAATCGCATCTTCTTCAAAACCATATGAAACGTAAGGTAACATATCCAGTCTTCGTCAATCTATCGATTCCTCATTACTGTAGGATCGGAGAACTCAATATACCTATAGCGTTGTGATATTCGTCGTACACCTCCCTCAACAATACTGGCTTACCAATTCCGTATCGGACCTGCTAGTCCTCATTCGCACTCAATTCGAACTTAAAATGAGTATGCCTAGGATATTTCCTATCTCATATGACCTATCACTCCTATCTTACCCTCACTTATTCTTATTTCAGTGACCAATAACCTGTAGCTCTAATACCAACTGTGACACCCCCAAATCCGGGGCAAGGATTGGGTGTCACTACACAACTTCAAATAAAATGAAAACCGGTATATTAAAATAAATATACAGATAACCCCTCATATTCAAGATCGCTTACAGGTTATAGTATGAAATAAGAATCTAACCTTCTAAAATTTACATTGTCTAAATACAATTTCATTACCTCATTACTAATTTCTTTGTATTGATCACTCCTAACATCTCCAAATTTCTTCAGCTGGAATCTCACCAATTTTGCTATCTATTAAAAGCTATTCACTTTGCCCTCATTTGATACTGAAAGAAATAAGAGTTCACAAAGTAAGAGTGAGCCAAAAATGTCCAGCAAGTATCATAAATGGTTTCCAGATATCAAATCAGAAAACTCCTGGAAACGATTGTTGAATGATTTTAAAATTTCATTATAAATTTAAATAGTTGAGCGAACAAAATATCGGCCCTCATTCGCCTTTAATCATAAATCACATTTTACTGTAAAAGAACAGTGATCATTTCAATATTTCATCCTTTTAAATCAAATCTCTATTTGAGTTCGTAATTATGAACTATTCGGGAAGGAATGCCGTTAATGGCGATCAACAATAAATTAGACTGGACATTAAAAACCAACATATGCACTATACCCTGGTGATCAGTCAGGAGATAGTGCGGATCTATACCCAACTGCATAGACCCAACCAACATATGGGGTACCCAGGCAACTATGGCCTAAGGGTCCGGTCCATCTCCGGCCCATAGGATCCACCTCATCACTGGTCCTCATAATAATCGTCCAGCCCGTAGAGTATTTTGATGTCAAATCATTTTGATTTCAAAACATCCCAAATCAAGGTTCGCAAATAACCCGAACGAATGGGTATTTTCTCAAGAGAGTAATCGATAATATAGGAATAATAATGAAAAGAACTGGCATAATAAGAGTAATTGCAGCGAAATATAAAATAGTTAACTATTCTGAACTTAAAATAGGAGCGAGTAAATATTTGCAGTATTTTAGGAGAAATGTTAGGAATACTTGCCTCAATTGATAATCCTCTGATCTTTAACTAGCTGCCATATCACTCAGTCCTGTCGCATCTGTATTACCCTTGACGGTTACTTGACCTTTCTTATCATTTACACTCTTAGGTTTATCTTTATTCTGAATCCACTCATTTCAGTATTACACGCAATCAGGCTTTACTTCTACAATCTATATCTGGCTTTGAACGTCTCGCACTATGCGGATCTATCACACATAATACTATTCAATGAACGGATAATATATAATTGTCTAGTCTATACATTTATCCTTATCGTCTACCCGCCTGATAATAACATATAAGGATCACATCTCATTCAGATAACGTTTAAAAGACATGCTGACTCATTATTCACATAACACGTACACATAAGACATGTAATCATATAACGCATAATCACGTACTTCATGTATCACATAAGTTGAATCGACAAAAGGTAGGTCTTAATATGTTTAAAATCGAAATCGGGTCAAAAGAATATTTTATCGATCAATTATTGACTCAAAATGATTCATAAAACAAATACCCTTTTTATACATAAGAATTTAGGTCTCAAAAATAATTTTAATAGAAGTAGAATATTTTTCTGAGTCTAGAGGCGTTTGTTTCGTATTAAACGGACTAACGATTGATTTATTATAAATTTTTGAACATTTTTCGGAATTAAAACGATCTCCGAATCATTTAATAATTAAATAATATTGTTCGAATACCTAAATATGACTTTAAAATAATTTTATAATAATTATCGAGCCTTGAAAATAATTTAAAATAATATTTGAAAGCTCGAAACTATTTTTCGGAAATTTTTAAATTAAAATAAATAATTAAATCTAATTATTAAACAATTAAGATTAATTAATAATTAATTAAATCAATTAACCAATTAACAATTAAATTATTTGATTAAATAATAATTAATTATCACTTAAAATTAATTAATTAAATAATTAAAATTTAATTTCGAATATAAATAATTCTAGAATTAAAAATATTAATTTTTAAAATTAGAATAGGATTTTTGATTTATTTTAAATAACAAAAATCCAGAAACAGTTTTTGCAATTCAATGTTGGCACAATATGGATCGAAACCGGGTCAGGAGTGCAACCCAACGGGTCACAGTTGGGTCAGCCACGCGGGTCGGGTTGGGTTTGAAGCTCACCAGACAAAACGAGGAAGATGACCGGAGACTTTTCCGGCCACCGCCTGGTCGTACTCCGGCGGCTTCTCCCGAGTTGAAAACAGCACCGATTCTCCCGGTTTTTAATCCAAATTCACTCCAATTCATTACCCAGACTCAGAAACAAGCGTCATAACAACAATTAATCCGCAAAACTCTGATTCCGGCCAAAACAAGGAGAAATCCGGTGATATAGATTGGAAAAACGCAACCCCAGAAACCATGGCCAAACTCGACAATCTATACATAAAAACGAAGCTTGTACAATATACAATCTGACACAATCATCCTTAATATCAAACAATCAACAACAAATCGAAAAAAAAACAAATTAAAATTAAGAAAAATCCTTGAACTTGACATAACAATCTGGAAATCGTTTGATACAACCAAATATATAAATCGGTTCTAAAACAAGTGGGGAAGCTTATTCAAGTATAAAAATCCAACAATAACTCCGGAATAAAAAACGCCCAAATTTGAGCTCAATAACATTCAAGAACCCTAATTTTTAATTTTCAGAAAAATCAAACCTCAATTTCTATGTTCTTGAACTCGGTTTTCGGAGTATAATATATGAAATTGACCAGAAAAATATTATCTACACGATGGAATCATCAAATCACATCAACAACATCAAGAACAAATTTTCATAATTTAATTATCTAATAATTCGAATATAAATAAATAAATAAGAAAATTACCTTAATTTCTGCACTAAAATGGTTGATTGATTCAGAAAGTACTTTTTGAGAGCTTCGTTTTGATATATTACACGCCTGAATCGGAGTTCGGTAACGTCCTCGTTCGTACGTTTGATTCTCAGGAACGTATTGTTTTTAGGGTTTTTCTCTGTAATTACTATATTTTTACTGGTTGTAAATGAATAAACGAATGAAATGAAATAAGAAATATGCTATTTATATTTACGGAATATTGGTTCATTCTGGATCGTTAAATTAGTTGCTTAGCCGCTAAGTAACTGTAATAACGATCCGATTTGATATCAGTTTTGGATAATTATCCCAACTGGACTTTTTATAAAACACTCTATATGAAAATAATGTAATAATATCTTGTCTTTCGAGAATACGGGTTTCGTTGATTCACCGAAATGATTATTGTATCGAAAATCTTGCGCCGGGCCGCGCACGGGTCAAACCGTAATCCGAATCGGAAAAGTCAAAACACGGAAAATGTCCGGAATTACCAGATTAGGTTTGGAAGGAGTTTTCGGAAGAGTTTCAGGTTGTAAAAACGTAAAAACGGTTGAAGTCAGATGATTCCCGGCTTTATAAAATAATTTTGTAATTATTCAGAAAATAATTAATAAATTCATAAATCATTATAAAATCATATAACACTCCATAAATTACCAGAAAGATACCTTAATTATCTATATTTTATTCTGGACATATTAAAATTAACATACTCACATTTTATTATATACGAACATCCAAATATTATTATTAATCATCGGATAATTCATCAAAAAATCATATAATATTCACATAATAATCATATATTGATACAAATAATTACACGATATTTCCCGGATGTTACAGTGGACATCCAATAAAAATTCCTTCATCAGCTTTTAGATCAAATTTGGATAGTTGTTCAGGATGAGTATTATGAACAAAACACTTGCATCCAAATACATGAAAGTACTTCAGATTTGGCTTCTTTTTCTTCACCATCTCATATGGTGTCTTTCCATGCTTGTTGATAAGTGTTGCATTCTGAGTAAAACAAGCAGTCTGCACAGCTTCAACCCAAAATTAGGTTGGTAACTTTGTTTCATCAAGCATAGTTCTTACAGCTTCAATAAGAGTTTTATTCTTTCTTTCAACAAGTCCATTTTGTTATGGAGTTCCAGGAACAAAGAATTCCTGCTTTATTCCATGGTCTTTGCAAAACTCTTTCATAATAATATTCTTGAACTCAGTGTCATTATCACTTCTTATGATTTTCACAGAGTCTTTGACCAATTTATCCAGTTGTTTGACATGATCAATCAAGATAGATGTAGTTTCACTTTTTGTGTGCAAGAAAAACACCCATGTGTATCTGGTAAACTCATCTACAATGACCATAACATATTTCTTCTTTGCAATAGACATGACATTCACTGGACCAAATAGATCAACATGTAGTAGGTGATAAGGCTCAAGAATTGAAGGTTCGGTCTTGCTCTTGAATGAAGATTTTCTTTGTTTTACCTTTTGACATGAATCGCAAAGGCCATCAGGAGCAAATACTGATTTTGGCAGTCCTCTCACAAGATCTTTCTTGACTAGTTCATTTATATTGTTAAAATTTAAATGAGAGAGTTTCTATTGCCAATCCCAGCTTTCTTCAATTGATGCTCTGCTTAACAGACAGATTGCAGAACCATCAGAACTTGTTGAAAGCTTGGCTTCATAAATGTTATCATGCCTGTATCCCTTCAGAACAACTTTTGTTAGGTCAAACACACTGTAGAGGGGGGGTGAATACAGTGTATAGCACAATCAAATCGAACTCTAATAACTCAAGTAACAGAAAACAAACTTTATTCAAAACAATAAACTCTGTTACAATATGGAACTGTCCTCTCTCAGTGATGAACAAATATCACGAGAGCTGCTAGGGTTACAATAAATAATCTTCTCGATAATGATAACACTTATAGTGTAAACCCTATGTCTGTGTTTATATACTACACAGTTACAAGATAATTGCTAATTGATATGGAATATAATTCTGCTTCCTAAAATATATCAATCAGATATCTTTTCTTCCAAGTATTCTATTCTTCATATAATTCCTTCTTCATGCATATCTCTTCTTACGTTTGTCTTGATCTTCTTTTCCTTTAATCAGCTGCCTTCCTTATCTAAATATTTCCTTTAAGTCCTGATATTATCTTCTAGATAAATATCTCCTGAACCTTAAGTACTGATAACTTAAGTTCTGACTTCAGTATAAGTGCTGATTTCAGTTAAGTACTGATTTGTCCTATTTAAGTAAGATCTAAAAACTAAACATAAATCATATTAGACATGACATTATCAAATATATCTAACAATCTCCCCCAACTTGTAAATTAGCATAATATACAAGTTAACAGATATTTGATGATGTCAAAAACATTAAGTACAAATGCATGAGAATTTGACTAGATAACTACAACTTACAGTCCTTAAAGCTTTACCAACTTTAACTTCTGATAACAACTTTAGTCTGTATTCATATCAGAATTTGAGTAGTTGTAGATCTTGACTTGGCTTCACTTTCTGATCTCTCTGATGTCAGGAGTTGTTCTGAGATAGTTCTTTAACAAACATCTCTCAGCATATCTGAGTTCATCAATCATCCTCCTTTTAGCATCTTTAAGTTCTGCAGAATTTTCACCAGTTTAAAAGATTGCAGCCCTGAGATCATTAATTTTAGCTTTCCTTATGTCCTGATCCAGTCTGATCAAATACGCCTTGTTAGACTCAAGATTGAATTCCACAACCTTGTAACCCAGAAAGGTAGTTATAATCTTAGCAGAGTTAGGCTTCATCTCAACAGTAACACCCTTGTGATCTCTGTACTTTGGAAGATATGTGCTGTCAGACTTTACAGAATAAAGCCTTTTCTGTCTCTGAATTTGACTCTTCAAATAGTTTGCAGCACTTTCTGTTATTTTGTCATTCACTTGAAGTAAGAATAATACATGTTCCAATTCTTCAAAATACTTCAGTGGAATGGCATTTTCCCTTATATGATAAACCCTACCATCTGTCATGAAGTATAACAAGATGTGTTTGCTCCAATACCTGGTTCACTTAAGGAAGTTGGATCATTGGTTGTGTTCTGTATTCTTCTTTCATCAGCACTACCCAATCCAGATTTATCTCTTGCTTCCTTTCCAGTAACCACTCTTGCTTCAAAACCACTTATAGCAGTCTTCAAAGGTTGAGCCTGTTTGGCTTTGGTGAATCCTGGTAGGAGTAACTTTGAAGGTTTAACATGAGCAATGCCAGAGGTTTCCTTTGGTTTATCTTCTGATATCAAGTTAACTTGAGCTATGTCAGAGGTTACTTGCTTCTTTGAGATATCGGAATTAACTATATCTTGACTCTGAACAACTTGAGCCATGTCAGAGGTTGTCTTAGAAATTTTTCTTGAAGTCAGAGCAAGATCAGCATCTTCAACAATAATTTCTTCATCCACAGGAGGCACATAAACCTTGATAGGTTCACCAACTTTCTCTTTGCCCTTGGACCTTGGATCTATCTGTAATTGTGATTTAGCCTTGGTTGCTTCAGGATTTGTTCTTTCTTTTATCACAATGCCTTTGGCCTTTGGAAGTTTCTTTTTACCAACAGAAGCTTCAGATTTAGATTTGACTTTTTTTGACTTAAGTCTAGCTACTTCTTCCATCAGACTCTCAAAGTCCATTACTGGATTTTCTTTCAGAAATAGCTGTCTTGATATTTCTTCATCAAGATCCAAAAGTTCATCAGAACTTATCCTTTTACCAGTAGCAGAAGTAATTCTTTTTCCAGCATTAGAACTTGTCTCGTGACTTATAATTTCAGCTCTTCTTGATGAGAAACTTCTACCTTGACCATGACCTCCTCCCATTCCAGAGTTTCCCTGGTCATCTTTTTCATCATCCTTCCCCTTCAGTGTCTTAACAGTTTTGCATTTGGACTTAATTACTTTCTCCCCCTTTTTGGCATCAGCAGGTAAGAGAAGAGAGACAAGCAATTCCACTGAGGCTTGGATTTCATCGAGTTGAGTATGCTGAGAAGCTTGATTTTTCAAAATATCATCAATCTAAGACTGTTGCTTCTCTTGGGTCTTCTCAATGTAAGCAACTCTGTGAAAGGTAGGTTGAAATAATTTTTTCTTATCAATTTTCTGAGTCGTTTCTTTCTTGAGCAATTCTTCCTGAATTTTATGTAACTCTGCATGAGTTGTTGAATGGAGACCTTGAAGATGTCTAGTACTCAATGCAGTGACTCGAAGCTGTGTCTTGAAATCATCATTAATTAACATTTCATCAGCTTTTTCCAAGTGCTCAGCAAGAATCTTTTCAGATGGAACAAAGGTAACTGAGTTTCATTCCTTATTCCACTCCTGTCCTCTAGGAATTTCACTCCAAGGTACTGGTGCTACTCTTGTAACAAACTTCTTAACTAGTTCAGATTTATGAACAATCTGTTGAGGTGCATGTCCTGAAGGACCAGCTTCATCAGCATCTGCATTAATTGCAGCATCACCAGTAGTATCAGCATTTGAGGCATCAAAACTGACAGAATCATCATCTTCTGATAAAACAACAGTATGAAAAGCAATTGAGGCTTCAACATCATCCTCTAATTGCTGATCTGTTTCAAAGTTCTAATCAACAGCCATATCCTGATGCTCACCTATATTCTGATCATCAACATCTAGATGCAGAGAAGGTGTTATAGACAATTCTGGAGTTTGAGTAGCATCAGTAAAAGGTGTTATTGATGGATTAATTGTTGTTGGAGCTTCTAAGTAGAGAACCTCAGGCACAACCAGGTTGTGAATATTAATTTCAGCACTTGTGCCTGGGTCTACAGGAGATACAGTTTCATGTACAGGAGACATAGATGGTGTGTTTGCCTTGTCTGTAGCAGCTTCCTGAGTTGGGGACAATGGAGAGGGAGATGCAGTAGCTTCAGCAAATTCTGGTTCTTTTGAGATCAGAGATTCCTGGTCTCCTTCCTTAGCTGCTGCTTCCTCATCATCTGAAGCTGGCCTTTTAGCTTTCTGTTTCTTGTATCTCTTTGAAGGTGGGGATTCCTTGGGAGGTTCAGCATAAGTCATTCTTCTAAGCCTTTTGAGAAGCTTAGATCCCCCAATTCCAGAATCCTTCTGAGAAGGGACCTTCTCAGCTTCTTTAATAACAGGTTCTGATGCAGAAACCTGTTCTTCACTATCAGACTCATCTCTCAGAACAATCCTCCTTCTCTTCTGTGGTGTCTGAGGGACAGTCTTTGTCCTCTTGGGCTTGGAAGATGAAGGCTTCATAGTATGTGCTGATGATGAAGGTTGAGCTATCGGTGAAGGTTTGAGATGTGTTCTGATAGAGGATTGAGGTATAGATGTATGAGTGGTATGTTCTAATGGTTGTTGTGGTGTTTGGGATGTGGTGGTAGGTTGTACATCAGGATAAACAGATCTATAGGTTTGAGGATCAGCATTTACCAGGATCTGTTTTACAGACTGAGGAATCTGTAAAGCTCTAACCACCGTTTTCTTAAGGTCAACATTTACCAAGTCATTAAAAGCCCGTTTTGCAAGTTTAAAAGGTGGAAATAAAGAACTGGCTAGTTGAGGGTCATCAGCATAGCAAAAGGTACATATAAGCTGACAGAATCTAGCAAAGTAAACTACATTTCTATCCTCTGTCATCCTATCCCCAATAAAGCCTAGCACAGCACTTGCAAAATCAAAATGAGTTTGGTTAATAATAGCATACCCGATGTGCTGACTCATTATTGGAATGACATCAAAGTTGGAACACTTATTCCCGAAGGCTTTAGTGATGCAGTCGAAGAAAAAGCTCCATTCCTTTCTGATATGTGCTCGTTTTAACTGTCCAAGCTTAGCCAAACTCATCTCATACCCCAAATTGGCCATGAGCTGCTGTAGAACTGGTTCCTCCGGTGTTAAAAAATGCAGCCTTCTGGTAAATGTAGAGCTTTGCGAACTGTTCCAGGAGTTACCACATGTTCAAAATCATCCACTTCAAAAACAATGCTGGGAGTACCAGTAACACCACCATTATCAAAATGCCCAGTCCGCCAAAATGTCAGAACTTGTTGGCTTGAAAAGACTGGTGGCTGGGTCAATGCATACCCAATTTCACTGTGTGCCAGAAGATCTTGGCTCCATCTATAATCAAATCCTTAGGTGCCATGAGAAAAAAAAATTGAGAATTAAGGTTGCCTGTAAGGTATTTGATAAAATGTCTGTATGAAAACCAACGTCAGGAGATGAGAGAGAGTAAAAGTAAAGAAAGAGAGATAAAGTGTAAAAGTAAATAAAATATTGTATAATCTTCTCTCTCTCTTACTTATACATGGTTAAAAAAATAACCGTTGGACACCTGTCAGACATGCAGCAATAATGAATAGTTAATAGGCACGGGAAAACAGTAATCATTACTTATCACATGCAGTTTTTCAAGGAAAAACCGTTCCACTTACCAAGTAATCCCTTTAATTGAGGAAAGGCAGTTTTAATTCAAAATTTAAACTGTTCCCACTTATTTAATCATTTTCACTGCAAAACCAATATTCTGTAAAAATATTCAAGTGTGAGAATGACAAAAAAAAATCAAGTAAACAAGTACTGATATTTTAAAATCAGAACTTAATTTATATCAGTAATTAAAATGGCCATCAGAATATGGATATATCAGGATTTAAAAATGCAGCAGAATTTAAAACATCTCAGAGACAAAATCTTGCAAAAATATAAAATTCCATTAATATATTAAGAGAATACATTCATGAAATTGAAATTTACATCAGAACATTACAAGACTGTCCTAAACCACAAACTCCAACATCAACAGCTTTTGTCCTTGGCTAAGAAGCCGGACAAAGCAGGCGATGAAGAAAAATAGGAAGAAGAAAACAAATTATTTCTTCTTCCGACTCTCTACAAAAAGAATAGCGAGTCGAATGATTCGCTCTTGTTGGCGGAGAGCTTCCAGGCTTTCTTCTTCCTATCGCTCCAGATGGCGATGGTAGTCCATGTAAAAGAACAGGAGGTGTGTGAGAACCTCCTGGGGAACTGAGTCCCAAATCTCATCAGGAATAACAGTTACGTGCCATTCCTGCTGCCGGTCCTCACAGCTCAACTCCATGTTGAAGGTCTCATAGTTTAAAAACATATTATAGTTGACCATGATTGTGTTGGTATGAAGGAAAAGAGAGTGAGTATGTGAGAAAAGAAATGATGTGTAGGCTGATTTGAGGTGTTGGTTTATATAAGCAACAGAATGCCAGGAGACGCAAGGAAATTTAATGCTGACAGGTAGAAATAATTCTACCTCGTCTCCCTAGACTGGGAAGAAGAAAAACAGTCATTGGAAGTGTAAAACAGGGTTTAATGCGCACAAGAAACAAGTAAATATTACTGTGCATGTACGTGTTCCACTAACCCTAATTGTCTTTCTAATAGAATAAAGAATTCCGGCTGACTGTTAATATCTCACCCGTACATATTCTGATTTAAAATAAGACTGTTTCATATTTTAACCACAAATAAGTCAAATAGAGGATCAGAATTTAATATCAGCACTTAGACTTATATCAGAACTTAACAGTCATCAGAACATGATTTCTTAACTCGAAAAATGAATGCCTATCTCTGTGATTCTTCACACAAATTCTGATTTCGGTTCTTCGGAACTTATTTATCAGAACTTCCATCAGAACTTGTCCTCAGAATTTATGCAATCTGACACATAAACTGTTCATCTAAAACAATATTGAACGCCACAGTAATTTTCATCATTCATATGGAGTATAAGTGTGTGCATTAAGCAAAATATCAGACAAAGAGTAAGGTCTGATTCACTTCAGTACATCTTAGAAATAAGGCATAACTAAGAACTTTACTAAAAATCTGTCATTATTCTGAAGTTTACTTTTGAATGAGTTCATGCACGAGTCCACCTCAACTATTTTGTGCTTATTTTATGCATCTTTTGAAATTCCATTTTACAGTGGCTTCTCAGTGTAAGTGAGTCATGACTGCTTATCAAAATTTATGCTATTATCAGATTATTTCTCCAGTAATCATAGAGTGTGAAAAGTCACCAAGAAAAATAATTATTTGCTTTTATGATGCATATTACTTAATACCAACAATGCACTTGGGTCGTCCCTTCCACATTTTTACTCTAGATCTCAAAGGAGTACCTGATTTTTATTCCCTTTTCTTTTACTTTTTCTTTTGATGAGTGAGGTTTATCACCACTTAGTACATCCACCAGATTTACTAACATCAGAACTTAACAGATGAGAAGCATTATTCTAGTTTTTGACTTAGTAATAAGATAGACAAAGTAAACGTGACTAAGCTCAATATCAGAATTTGCTTGTGTCAATAGATTTCCACATAAATAATTACTTCTAACATGGGATCTCTAGTATGTTAAAGACTACTAGGTCAGCATCTAGTACAGTTATCCTCATAGGATTGAATAGTCATAGAAATAGTCAGTTCACTATCAGAGTTTAGAAATTCACATCAAATAACAATCAGTACTTAAGCAATTTTCAATTAACACAGAATACACAAAGAGAGTAATTTCTGTAAATACTGATCATAAATTCTGATGCATTAGAATAAAAGCTAAGCAGATTTAGAGAAAGAACCTGAAACCATTCCAATTTCATTTACCAATCTTGTAAAAGTATCTTCACACAGTGGTTTTATGAAGATATCTGCTAGTTGTTGATCTGTTGGAACAAAGTGCAATTCCACTGTACCTTCATCCACATGTTCCCTTATGAAGTGGTACCTAATGGTGATGTGCTTTGTCATTGAGTGTTGAACTGGATTACTTGTCATAGCAATAGCACTTTGATTATCACAGTAAATAGGGATTTTAAAATATGTTAACCCATAATCTAGTAACTGATTCTTCATCCAAAGAATCTGTGCACAACAGCTTCCTGCAGCAATATATTCTGCTTCTGCAGTTAATGTGGAAATTGACTTTTATTTTTTGCTAAACCAAGAAACCAATCTGCCTCCAAGAAATTGGCAGATTCCACTTGTGCTTTTCCTGTCAATTTTACAACCTGCAAAATCTGCATCTGAGTAACCTATTAGTTTAAAATCTGATTCTCTGGGATACCACAATCCCAGATCAGCTGTTCCCTTAAGATACTTGAAAATTCTTTTCACAGCTGTTAAGTGAGGTTCTCTTGGATCTGCTTGAAATCTTGCACAAAGACAGGTAGCATACATGATATCAGGTCTACTAGCAGTTAGATAGAGTAGAGAGCCAATCATACCTCTGTAATCAATAATATCTACTGATTTACCAGTATTGTTAGGAATGTATGTGCATTAGTTTGATGATATGTTTAACAAAATACTTAAGTAGAAATTTAGTGTCTGTAGCCTCAACGGATAAGACCACTTTGGCTATCCGTTGATGGTGTAGCTTCACTTAGAAATAAGTCTAGTGTTGTAGCATATTTCAGTCTCTGTATTTAAAATGTAATTCTTGGAAGTTGAGAGAAACTATGAGTCATGTTGACTACTAGATGATATGCAGATAGGAAGGCCAATTGTAAATACTTCATGCCTTGTAATTTTGTATAAGTGAAGTGGTATCAACGGATGACTTAAAGACCTTCAACGGATGAGAAGCTAAGCTTCAACGGATGTCTCTAAAGCTTCAACGGATAAAGTCATCAACGGATAACATCCTTCAACGGATGAGTGCATCAACGGATGAAAGCTTCAACGGATAACATCCTTCAACGGATGAGTGCATCAACGGATGAAAGCTTCAACGGATGTTCTGATGATTAGCCGTTGATAAGGGGTAGTTGTACTTACAAACAGAGGCACATGGGTTGATAGAGACAACTGAGATGTGGTAGCCGAATTTCAGGAACAACAGAAAAAGCAGCCGTTCTTCTTTAGTACAAAGATGCAATAGTCAACAAAGTACTGGAGTGAACAGGAAAAGAAGCAAGTGAAGATCTTATTTTATTACTGTATTTTATATTGTTCTTCACTTGTACACTTGGTAATATATAAACCAAGTAGAAGCTAGTAATTAGAAGAGAGATTTTCTAGAGCTGTTTAGAAAAATATTGAGAGAAAATTCATCTAGTTTGTACTAGGATGCAGCTGTGATCAACATTGTTTAATCACAGATTTTCTAAATACCATCTCTGGTGGAACAACAAATCCACCAGAAAAGTTTTTAAGGTCTGTTGTGTTCTTTACATTTGTGCTTGAATATATATCTGTCTGTATTAGCTTAAAGCAATTCACACACTTGTTCTTCTTGAACACACAACTTTCATAAACTGCTCAAAACTTGAAAAAGTTTTGAGATTTACATTCAACCCCCCTTCTGTAAATCTCATTGTTAGTCCACTAGGAATAACAATTGGTATCAGAGCAGGCTCTTGACATACAAAGAGTTTAAAGATCTTGGAATCTAACAAGATGAGTAAGAAGGATATTGGAGTAAAGATCCCAGTTCTTGACAAAGACAGTTATCACCATTGGAAGGTGAAAATGCACCTTCATCTACTCTCCCAAGATGAAGGTTATGTAAACTGCATTGAGAATGGTCCTCACATTCCCCACAAAGTAGCAACAGTTGCTACAGCCACAGTTGCTGTTGGTCAATCCATTCCAAAACCTAGAGCAGAATGGACAATGGAAGACACAGAAGAAGTCCACAAGGATAAAAAGGCTATGAACATTTTGTTTAATGGTCTTAACATGGATATGTTTGATAATGTGATAAATTGCACAACTGCCAAAGAGGTTTGGGACACAGTTCAACTACTGTGTGAAGGTACAGAACAAGTGAAAGAAAACAAAATGCAGCTTCTCATTCAAC